>NW_028125573.1:0-253601 GCF_965194825.1 Balaenoptera physalus | reverse complement strand
TTCAAGTGTAACGGTTTTTACATTCGCTCTATAAGTGACACCTTATGAGAAGTGTCCTTTTCTGTGTGACTTATTTCACTTAGAATCGTCTTACCTAAATCCACTCATCATGCTGCTACTAGCCTTATGACATTTATTTCATGGCTGAGTGATATTCCATTGTACATAAGGACCACAACTTTTTGATCCATTTTTCGCTTTCCTGGGATATTTAAGGTGGAATGAAGTGGAGGTCCTTGTCCACAGAGCAGCCCTAAACTTTGGGGTGCTTGTGTCTTGCTGATTTTCAATTTTCCCACTTTATCCCCCCATGCGTGGAAGTGCCCTATGCTCTCTAAGCTGTGTTTTTTAGATGTTTCAGGACACACCGTACACTTCTCCAGAGTGGCTGTTGGCAATTTACATCCCGCCCATCAGTGTAGCAAGGCTCCCATTTCTCCATGGCCTGTCCTGCATTTCTGGTTTTGACACTTTTTTCAGAATGGCCCTTTTGACCGATGGGAAGCGAGACTTCTTTGTAGCGCTGATTTGCCTTTCCAGGTTGCTTGGTTGGCCAAAAAGGGCGTATGCGTTTTTGCCTGAATATATTCAGGGAAAAACGCATACGCCCTTTTTGGCCAAGGGCATCATTGTCAACGTTTTGCCGCTTTTCATGTGCTTTAAAGGCGATTCGAATCTACCTCCTGAAATCTGTTTCCTGCAATTCTGCCTTGATTTCAAATCCTCTTCTTTGCCTTCCCTCAATATATTTGTGGACGAGAGTTATCGTTTATAACTCTGCAGGTTTGTGAATTGCAGTGCCCTGAAGCTCCATTTTACAAGGCGCTTTTTTGGGAGCTGGCCGCAAAAGCGCAGGATGGCTTCAGGCCCTTTTCTGGTTCCGGGGGGCAGGCTGAGCCTGTGGTTAATTCTTCTTCCTGATGGGAAAATAGAGTGACCTGTGCCTGTCCCAACACCAAGAGCTAGTCTCTCATTGGTTCCCCGTCTTCCCGTTCATCCTCAGGACAAATTGCAACCTGTACGGAACAGGAGGTTAAAGGTGCTGATGCTCCAAGTAGGGAGATTGCTAGTAAAGTGGCTGGAATGGCGAACCTGAGCACAAGGAGATGAGAAATGAGGTGCGTTTTACAAACCTTTCCCCATCACACGGTGTACCATCTTCTGGGTTTCTCATGCATGTTTTCGATGTAGGAAGATGCCCTTGAACCTGGAGATTTGGGACCCATGCGATGGGTAGCACGCAGTATTACTTTAAAGGGTCTGCGTTTGCTCACCCAACCTCACCAAAGCTCTCAGCCCCAAGAGTGTCCACCCTTATGTCTCATCCAGCTGTGGGTCTAGATATGGTCAATCCAGGTTGCATCACAGCCCCTGAACGAATTGTGTAAGAATTTCTCTCTCTTTCCCTGTCTTTGTTTCATGGGTTTTTAAAAGTAATTTATTTTTATAATGGGGTTTAGCTGCTTTTCACGGCTGTGTTTATGCCGCTTTACACCCACTTGACACACTAACAGAGAGATATCAATACATAGGTTTTAAGATTATTACTAGTCAGATATATTCTTGTGCGGTGAATCGGACGTGTTGAGTCCAGTTCTCTGAGCAAGGAGTAGGTCTTGTCTATTACATATTGGGTTTATGGAACGGTATCTGAGCTAATTTGAAGTTCTTGTTTTATGTATCACCCCACCTCACCTTTCCCGTTAAGCAGCCATAGTGTGTTTTCTGCATGTGTGACTGTTCTGTTTTGTAATTCAGTTCAAGTGTAACGGTTTTTACATTCCCTCTATAAGTGACACCTTATGAGAAGTGTCCTTTTCTGTGTGACTTATTTCACTTAGAATCGTCTTACCTAAATCCACTCATCATGCTGCTACTAGCCTTATGACATTGATTTCATGGCTGAGTGATATTCCATTGTACATAAGGACCAAAACTTTTTTATCCATTTTTCGCTTTCCTGGGATATTTAAGGTGGAATGAAGTGGAGGTCCTTGTCAACAGAAGAGCCCTAAACTTTGGGGTGCTTGTGTCTTGCTGATTTTCAATTTTCTCACTTTATCCCCCGATGCGTGGAAGTGCCCTATGCTCTCTAAGCTTTGTTTTTTAGATGTCTCAGGACACACCGTACACTTCTCCAGAGTGGCTGTTGGCAATTTACATCCCGCCCATCAGTGTATCAAGGCTCCCATTTCTCCATGGCCTGTCCTGCATTTCTGGTTTTGACACTTTTTTCAGCATGGCCCTTTTGACCGATGGGAAGCGAGACTTCTTTGTAGCGCTGATTTGCCTTTAAAGGTTGCTTGGTTGGCCAAAAAGGGCGTATGCGTTTTTTCCTGAATATATTCAGGAAAAAACGCATACGCCCTTTTTGGCCAAGGGCATCATTGTCAACGTTTTGCCGCTTTTCATGTGCTTTAAAGGCGATTCGAATCTACCTCCTGAAATCTGTTTCCTGCAATTCTGCCTTGATTTCAAATCCTCTTCTTTGCCTTCCCTCAATATACTTGTGGACGAGAGTTATCATTTATAACTCTGCAGGTTTGTGAATTGCAGTGCCCTGAAGCTCCATTTTACAAGTCGCTTTTTTGGGAGCTGGCCGCAAAAGCGCAGGATGGCTTCAGGCCCTGTTCTGGTTCCGGGGGGCAGGCTGAGCCTGTGGTTAATTCTTCTTTCTAATGGGAAAATAGAGTGACCTGTGCCTGTCCCAACACCAAGAGCTAGTCTCTCATTGGTTCCCCGTCTTCCCGTTCATCCTCAGGACAAATTGCAACCTGTACGGAACAGGAGGTTAAAGGTGCTGATGCTCCAAGTAGGGAGATTGCTAGTAAAGTGGCTGGAATGGCGAACCCGAGCACAAGGAGATGAGAAATGAGGTGCGTTTTAGAAACCTTTCCCCATCACACGGTGTACCATCTTCTGGGTTTCTCATGCATATTTTCGATGTAGGAAGATGCCCTTGAACCTGGAGATTTGGGACCCATGCGATGGGTAGCACGCAGTATTACTTTAAAGGGTCTGCGTTTGCTCACCCAACCTCACCAAACCTCTCAGCCCCAAGAGTGTCCACCCTTATGTCTCATCCAGCTGTGGGTCTAGATATGGTCAATCCAGGTTGCATCACAGCCCCTGAACGAATTGTGTAAGAATTTCTCTCTCTTTCCCTGTCTTTGTTTCATGGGTTTTTAAAAGTAATTTATTTTTATAATGGGGTTTAGCTGCTTTTCACGGCTGTGTTTATGCCGCTTTACACCCACTTGACACACTAACAGAGAGATATCAATACATAGGTTTTAAGATTATTACTAGTCAGATATATTCTTGTGCGGTGAATCGGGCGTGTTGAGTCCAGTTCTCTGAGCAAGGAGTAGGTCTTGTCTATTACATATTGGGTTTATGGAACGGTATCTGAGCTAATTTGAAGCTCTTGTTTTATGTATCACCCCACCTCACCTTTCCCGTTAAGCAGCCATTGTGTGTTTTCTGCATGTGTGAGTCTGTTCTGTTTGTAATACAGTTCAAGTGTAACGGTTTTTACATTCGCTCTATAAGTGACACCTTATGAGAAGTGTCCTTTTCTGTGTGACTTATTTCACTTAGAATCGTCTTACCTAAATCCACTCATCATGCTGCTACTAGCCTTATGACATTTATTTCATGGCTGAGTGATATTCCATTGTACATAAGGACCACAACTTTTTGATCCATTTTTCGCTTTCCTGGGATATTTAAGGTGGAATGAAGTGGAGGTCCTTGTCAACAGAGCAGCCCTAAACTTTGGGGTGCTTGTGTCTTGCTGATTTTCAATTTTCCCACTTTATCCCCCCATGCGTGGAAGTGCCCTATGCTCTCTAAGCTGTGTTTTTTAGATGTTTCAGGACACACCGTACACTTCTCCAGAGTGGCTGTTGGCAATTTACATCCCGCCCATCAGTGTAGCAAGGCTCCCATTTCTCCATGGCCTGTCCTGCATTTCTGGTTTTGACACTTTTTTCAGAATGGCCCTTTTGACCGATGGGAAGCGAGACTTCTTTGTAGCGCTGATTTGCCTTTCCAGGTTGCTTGGTTGGCCAAAAAGGGCGTATGCGTTTTTTCCTGAATATATTCAGGGAAAAACGCATACGCCCTTTTTGGCCAAGGGCATCATTGTCAACGTTTTGCCGCTTTTCATGTGCTTTAAAGGCGATTCGAATCTACCTCCTGAAATCTGTTTCCTGCAATTCTGCCTTGATTTCAAATCCTCTTCTTTGCCTTCCCTCAATATATTTGTGGACGAGAGTTATCGTTTATAACTCTGCAGGTTTGTGAATTGCAGTGCCCTGAAGCTCCATTTTACAAGGCGCTTTTTTGGGAGCTGGCCGCAAAAGCGCAGGATGGCTTCAGGCCCTTTTCTGGTTCCGGGGGGCAGGCTGAGCCTGTGGTTAATTCTTCTTCCTGATGGGAAAATAGAGTGACCTGTGCCTGTCCCAACACCAAGAGCTAGTCTCTCATTGGTTCCCCGTCTTCCCGTTCATCCTCAGGACAAATTGCAACCTGTACGGAACAGGAGGTTAAAGGTGCTGATGCTCCAAGTAGGGAGATTGCTAGTAAAGTGGCTGGAATGGCGAACCTGAGCACAAGGAGATGAGAAATGAGGTGCATTTTACAAACCTTTCCCCATCACACGGTGTACCATCTTCTGGGTTTCTCATGCATGTTTTCGATGTAGGAAGATGCCCTTGAACCTGGAGATTTGGGACCCATGCGATGGGTAGCACGCAGTATTACTTTAAAGGGTCTGCGTTTGCTCACCCAACCTCACCAAAGCTCTCAGCCCCAAGAGTGTCCACCCTTATGTCTCATCCAGCTGTGGGTCTAGATATGGTCAATCCAGGTTGCATCACAGCCCCTGAACGAATTGTGTAAGAATTTCTCTCTCTTTCCCTGTCTTTGTTTCATGGGTTTTTAAAAGTAATTTATTTTTATAATGGGGTTTAGCTGCTTTTCACGGCTGTGTTTATGCCGCTTTACACCCACTTGACACACTAACAGAGAGATATCAATACATAGGTTTTAAGATTATTACTAGTCAGATATATTCTTGTGCGGTGAATCGGACGTGTTGAGTCCAGTTCTCTGAGCAAGGAGTAGGTCTTGTCTATTACATATTGGGTTTATGGAACGGTATCTGAGCTAATTTGAAGTTCTTGTTTTATGTATCACCCCACCTCACCTTTCCCGTTAAGCAGCCATAGTGTGTTTTCTGCATGTGTGACTGTTCTGTTTTGTAATTCAGTTCAAGTGTAACGGTTTTTACATTCCCTCTATAAGTGACACCTTATGAGAAGTGTCCTTTTCTGTGTGACTTATTTCACTTAGAATCGTCTTACCTAAATCCACTCATCATGCTGCTACTAGCCTTATGACATTGATTTCATGGCTGAGTGATATTCCATTGTACATAAGGACCAAAACTTTTTTATCCATTTTTCGCTTTCCTGGGATATTTAAGGTGGAATGAAGTGGAGGTCCTTGTCAACAGAAGAGCCCTAAACTTTGGGGTGCTTGTGTCTTGCTGATTTTCAATTTTCTCACTTTATCCCCCGATGCGTGGAAGTGCCCTATGCTCTCTAAGCTTTGTTTTTTAGATGTCTCAGGACACACCGTACACTTCTCCAGAGTGGCTGTTGGCAATTTACATCCCGCCCATCAGTGTATCAAGGCTCCCATTTCTCCATGGCCTGTCCTGCATTTCTGGTTTTGACACTTTTTTCAGCATGGCCCTTTTGACCGATGGGAAGCGAGACTTCTTTGTAGCGCTGATTTGCCTTTAAAGGTTGCTTGGTTGGCCAAAAAGGGCGTATGCGTTTTTTCCTGAATATATTCAGGAAAAAACGCATACGCCCTTTTTGGCCAAGGGCATCATTGTCAACGTTTTGCCGCTTTTCATGTGCTTTAAAGGCGATTCGAATCTACCTCCTGAAATCTGTTTCCTGCAATTCTGCCTTGATTTCAAATCCTCTTCTTTGCCTTCCCTCAATATACTTGTGGACGAGAGTTATCATTTATAACTCTGCAGGTTTGTGAATTGCAGTGCCCTGAAGCTCCATTTTACAAGTCGCTTTTTTGGGAGCTGGCCGCAAAAGCGCAGGATGGCTTCAGGCCCTGTTCTGGTTCCGGGGGGCAGGCTGAGCCTGTGGTTAATTCTTCTTTCTAATGGGAAAATAGAGTGACCTGTGCCTGTCCCAACACCAAGAGCTAGTCTCTCATTGGTTCCCCGTCTTCCCGTTCATCCTCAGGACAAATTGCAACCTGTACGGAACAGGAGGTTAAAGGTGCTGATGCTCCAAGTAGGGAGATTGCTAGTAAAGTGGCTGGAATGGCGAACCCGAGCACAAGGAGATGAGAAATGAGGTGCGTTTTAGAAACCTTTCCCCATCACACGGTGTACCATCTTCTGGGTTTCTCATGCATATTTTCGATGTAGGAAGATGCCCTTGAACCTGGAGATTTGGGACCCATGCGATGGGTAGCACGCAGTATTACTTTAAAGGGTCTGCGTTTGCTCACCCAACCTCACCAAACCTCTCAGCCCCAAGAGTGTCCACCCTTATGTCTCATCCAGCTGTGGGTCTAGATATGGTCAATCCAGGTTGCATCACAGCCCCTGAACGAATTGTGTAAGAATTTCTCTCTCTTTCCCTGTCTTTGTTTCATGGGTTTTTAAAAGTAATTTATTTTTATAATGGGGTTTAGCTGCTTTTCACGGCTGTGTTTATGCCGCTTTACACCCACTTGACACACTAACAGAGAGATATCAATACATAGGTTTTAAGATTATTACTAGTCAGATATATTCTTGTGCGGTGAATCGGGCGTGTTGAGTCCAGTTCTCTGAGCAAGGAGTAGGTCTTGTCTATTACATATTGGGTTTATGGAACGGTATCTGAGCTAATTTGAAGCTCTTGTTTTATGTATCACCCCACCTCACCTTTCCCGTTAAGCAGCCATTGTGTGTTTTCTGCATGTGTGAGTCTGTTCTGTTTGTAATACAGTTCAAGTGTAACGGTTTTTACATTCGCTCTATAAGTGACACCTTATGAGAAGTGTCCTTTTCTGTGTGACTTATTTCACTTAGAATCGTCTTACCTAAATCCACTCATCATGCTGCTACTAGCCTTATGACATTTATTTCATGGCTGATTGATATTCCATTGTACATAAGGACCACAACTTTTTGATCCATTTTTCGCTTTCCTGGGATATTTAAGGTGGAATGAAGTGGAGGTCCTTGTCAACAGAGCAGCCCTAAACTTTGGGGTGCTTGTGTCTTGCTGATTTTCAATTTTCCCACTTTATCCCCCCATGCGTGGAAGTGCCCTATGCTCTCTAAGCTGTGTTTTTTAGATGTTTCAGGACACACCGTACACTTCTCCAGAGTGGCTGTTGGCAATTTACATCCCGCCCATCAGTGTAGCAAGGCTCCCATTTCTCCATGGCCTGTCCTGCATTTCTGGTTTTGACACTTTTTTCAGAATGGCCCTTTTGACCGATGGGAAGCGAGACTTCTTTGTAGCGCTGATTTGCCTTTCCAGGTTGCTTGGTTGGCCAAAAAGGGCGTATGCGTTTTTTCCTGAATATATTCAGGGAAAAACGCATACGCCCTTTTTGGCCAAGGGCATCATTGTCAACGTTTTGCCGCTTTTCATGTGCTTTAAAGGCGATTCGAATCTACCTCCTGAAATCTGTTTCCTGCAATTCTGCCTTGATTTCAAATCCTCTTCTTTGCCTTCCCTCAATATATTTGTGGACGAGAGTTATCGTTTATAACTCTGCAGGTTTGTGAATTGCAGTGCCCTGAAGCTCCATTTTACAAGGCGCTTTTTTGGGAGCTGGCCGCAAAAGCGCAGGATGGCTTCAGGCCCTTTTCTGGTTCCGGGGGGCAGGCTGAGCCTGTGGTTAATTCTTCTTCCTGATGGGAAAATAGAGTGACCTGTGCCTGTCCCAACACCAAGAGCTAGTCTCTCATTGGTTCCCCGTCTTCCCGTTCATCCTCAGGACAAATTGCAACCTGTACGGAACAGGAGGTTAAAGGTGCTGATGCTCCAAGTAGGGAGATTGCTAGTAAAGTGGCTGGAATGGCGAACCTGAGCACAAGGAGATGAGAAATGAGGTGCGTTTTACAAACCTTTCCCCATCACACGGTGTACCATCTTCTGGGTTTCTCATGCATGTTTTCGATGTAGGAAGATGCCCTTGAACCTGGAGATTTGGGACCCATGCGATGGGTAGCACGCAGTATTACTTTAAAGGGTCTGCGTTTGCTCACCCAACCTCACCAAAGCTCTCAGCCCCAAGAGTGTCCACCCTTATGTCTCATCCAGCTGTGGGTCTAGATATGGTCAATCCAGGTTGCATCACAGCCCCTGAACGAATTGTGTAAGAATTTCTCTCTCTTTCCCTGTCTTTGTTTCATGGGTTTTTAAAAGTAATTTATTTTTATAATGGGGTTTAGCTGCTTTTCACGGCTGTGTTTATGCCGCTTTACACCCACTTGACACACTAACAGAGAGATATCAATACATAGGTTTTAAGATTATTACTAGTCAGATATATTCTTGTGCGGTGAATCGGACGTGTTGAGTCCAGTTCTCTGAGCAAGGAGTAGGTCTTGTCTATTACATATTGGGTTTATGGAACGGTATCTGAGCTAATTTGAAGTTCTTGTTTTATGTATCACCCCACCTCACCTTTCCCGTTAAGCAGCCATAGTGTGTTTTCTGCATGTGTGACTGTTCTGTTTTGTAATTCAGTTCAAGTGTAACGGTTTTTACATTCCCTCTATAAGTGACACCTTATGAGAAGTGTCCTTTTCTGTGTGACTTATTTCACTTAGAATCGTCTTACCTAAATCCACTCATCATGCTGCTACTAGCCTTATGACATTGATTTCATGGCTGAGTGATATTCCATTGTACATAAGGACCAAAACTTTTTTATCCATTTTTCGCTTTCCTGGGATATTTAAGGTGGAATGAAGTGGAGGTCCTTGTCAACAGAAGAGCCCTAAACTTTGGGGTGCTTGTGTCTTGCTGATTTTCAATTTTCTCACTTTATCCCCCGATGCGTGGAAGTGCCCTATGCTCTCTAAGCTTTGTTTTTTAGATGTCTCAGGACACACCGTACACTTCTCCAGAGTGGCTGTTGGCAATTTACATCCCGCCCATCAGTGTATCAAGGCTCCCATTTCTCCATGGCCTGTCCTGCATTTCTGGTTTTGACACTTTTTTCAGCATGGCCCTTTTGACCGATGGGAAGCGAGACTTCTTTGTAGCGCTGATTTGCCTTTAAAGGTTGCTTGGTTGGCCAAAAAGGGCGTATGCGTTTTTTCCTGAATATATTCAGGAAAAAACGCATACGCCCTTTTTGGCCAAGGGCATCATTGTCAACGTTTTGCCGCTTTTCATGTGCTTTAAAGGCGATTCGAATCTACCTCCTGAAATCTGTTTCCTGCAATTCTGCCTTGATTTCAAATCCTCTTCTTTGCCTTCCCTCAATATACTTGTGGACGAGAGTTATCATTTATAACTCTGCAGGTTTGTGAATTGCAGTGCCCTGAAGCTCCATTTTACAAGTCGCTTTTTTGGGAGCTGGCCGCAAAAGCGCAGGATGGCTTCAGGCCCTGTTCTGGTTCCGGGGGGCAGGCTGAGCCTGTGGTTAATTCTTCTTTCTAATGGGAAAATAGAGTGACCTGTGCCTGTCCCAACACCAAGAGCTAGTCTCTCATTGGTTCCCCGTCTTCCCGTTCATCCTCAGGACAAATTGCAACCTGTACGGAACAGGAGGTTAAAGGTGCTGATGCTCCAAGTAGGGAGATTGCTAGTAAAGTGGCTGGAATGGCGAACCCGAGCACAAGGAGATGAGAAATGAGGTGCGTTTTAGAAACCTTTCCCCATCACACGGTGTACCATCTTCTGGGTTTCTCATGCATATTTTCGATGTAGGAAGATGCCCTTGAACCTGGAGATTTGGGACCCATGCGATGGGTAGCACGCAGTATTACTTTAAAGGGTCTGCGTTTGCTCACCCAACCTCACCAAACCTCTCAGCCCCAAGAGTGTCCACCCTTATGTCTCATCCAGCTGTGGGTCTAGATATGGTCAATCCAGGTTGCATCACAGCCCCTGAACGAATTGTGTAAGAATTTCTCTCTCTTTCCCTGTCTTTGTTTCATGGGTTTTTAAAAGTAATTTATTTTTATAATGGGGTTTAGCTGCTTTTCACGGCTGTGTTTATGCCGCTTTACACCCACTTGACACACTAACAGAGAGATATCAATACATAGGTTTTAAGATTATTACTAGTCAGATATATTCTTGTGCGGTGAATCGGGCGTGTTGAGTCCAGTTCTCTGAGCAAGGAGTAGGTCTTGTCTATTACATATTGGGTTTATGGAACGGTATCTGAGCTAATTTGAAGCTCTTGTTTTATGTATCACCCCACCTCACCTTTCCCGTTAAGCAGCCATTGTGTGTTTTCTGCATGTGTGAGTCTGTTCTGTTTGTAATACAGTTCAAGTGTAACGGTTTTTACATTCGCTCTATAAGTGACACCTTATGAGAAGTGTCCTTTTCTGTGTGACTTATTTCACTTAGAATCGTCTTACCTAAATCCACTCATCATGCTGCTACTAGCCTTATGACATTTATTTCATGGCTGAGTGATATTCCATTGTACATAAGGACCACAACTTTTTGATCCATTTTTCGCTTTCCTGGGATATTTAAGGTGGAATGAAGTGGAGGTCCTTGTCAACAGAGCAGCCCTAAACTTTGGGGTGCTTGTGTCTTGCTGATTTTCAATTTTCCCACTTTATCCCCCCATGCGTGGAAGTGCCCTATGCTCTCTAAGCTGTGTTTTTTAGATGTTTCAGGACACACCGTACACTTCTCCAGAGTGGCTGTTGGCAATTTACATCCCGCCCATCAGTGTAGCAAGGCTCCCATTTCTCCATGGCCTGTCCTGCATTTCTGGTTTTGACACTTTTTTCAGAATGGCCCTTTTGACCGATGGGAAGCGAGACTTCTTTGTAGCGCTGATTTGCCTTTCCAGGTTGCTTGGTTGGCCAAAAAGGGCGTATGCGTTTTTTCCTGAATATATTCAGGGAAAAACGCATACGCCCTTTTTGGCCAAGGGCATCATTGTCAACGTTTTGCCGCTTTTCATGTGCTTTAAAGGCGATTCGAATCTACCTCCTGAAATCTGTTTCCTGCAATTCTGCCTTGATTTCAAATCCTCTTCTTTGCCTTCCCTCAATATATTTGTGGACGAGAGTTATCGTTTATAACTCTGCAGGTTTGTGAATTGCAGTGCCCTGAAGCTCCATTTTACAAGGCGCTTTTTTGGGAGCTGGCCGCAAAAGCGCAGGATGGCTTCAGGCCCTTTTCTGGTTCCGGGGGGCAGGCTGAGCCTGTGGTTAATTCTTCTTCCTGATGGGAAAATAGAGTGACCTGTGCCTGTCCCAACACCAAGAGCTAGTCTCTCATTGGTTCCCCGTCTTCCCGTTCATCCTCAGGACAAATTGCAACCTGTACGGAACAGGAGGTTAAAGGTGCTGATGCTCCAAGTAGGGAGATTGCTAGTAAAGTGGCTGGAATGGCGAACCTGAGCACAAGGAGATGAGAAATGAGGTGCGTTTTACAAACCTTTCCCCATCACACGGTGTACCATCTTCTGGGTTTCTCATGCATGTTTTCGATGTAGGAAGATGCCCTTGAACCTGGAGATTTGGGACCCATGCGATGGGTAGCACGCAGTATTACTTTAAAGGGTCTGCGTTTGCTCACCCAACCTCACCAAAGCTCTCAGCCCCAAGAGTGTCCACCCTTATGTCTCATCCAGCTGTGGGTCTAGATATGGTCAATCCAGGTTGCATCACAGCCCCTGAACGAATTGTGTAAGAATTTCTCTCTCTTTCCCTGTCTTTGTTTCATGGGTTTTTAAAAGTAATTTATTTTTATAATGGGGTTTAGCTGCTTTTCACGGCTGTGTTTATGCCGCTTTACACCCACTTGACACACTAACAGAGAGATATCAATACATAGGTTTTAAGATTATTACTAGTCAGATATATTCTTGTGCGGTGAATCGGACGTGTTGAGTCCAGTTCTCTGAGCAAGGAGTAGGTCTTGTCTATTACATATTGGGTTTATGGAACGGTATCTGAGCTAATTTGAAGTTCTTGTTTTATGTATCACCCCACCTCACCTTTCCCGTTAAGCAGCCATAGTGTGTTTTCTGCATGTGTGACTGTTCTGTTTTGTAATTCAGTTCAAGTGTAACGGTTTTTACATTCCCTCTATAAGTGACACCTTATGAGAAGTGTCCTTTTCTGTGTGACTTATTTCACTTAGAATCGTCTTACCTAAATCCACTCATCATGCTGCTACTAGCCTTATGACATTGATTTCATGGCTGAGTGATATTCCATTGTACATAAGGACCAAAACTTTTTTATCCATTTTTCGCTTTCCTGGGATATTTAAGGTGGAATGAAGTGGAGGTCCTTGTCAACAGAAGAGCCCTAAACTTTGGGGTGCTTGTGTCTTGCTGATTTTCAATTTTCTCACTTTATCCCCCGATGCGTGGAAGTGCCCTATGCTCTCTAAGCTTTGTTTTTTAGATGTCTCAGGACACACCGTACACTTCTCCAGAGTGGCTGTTGGCAATTTACATCCCGCCCATCAGTGTATCAAGGCTCCCATTTCTCCATGGCCTGTCCTGCATTTCTGGTTTTGACACTTTTTTCAGCATGGCCCTTTTGACCGATGGGAAGCGAGACTTCTTTGTAGCGCTGATTTGCCTTTAAAGGTTGCTTGGTTGGCCAAAAAGGGCGTATGCGTTTTTTCCTGAATATATTCAGGAAAAAACGCATACGCCCTTTTTGGCCAAGGGCATCATTGTCAACGTTTTGCCGCTTTTCATGTGCTTTAAAGGCGATTCGAATCTACCTCCTGAAATCTGTTTCCTGCAATTCTGCCTTGATTTCAAATCCTCTTCTTTGCCTTCCCTCAATATATTTGTGGACGAGAGTTATCGTTTATAACTCTGCAGGTTTGTGAATTGCAGTGCCCTGAAGCTCCATTTTACAAGTCGCTTTTTTGGGAGCTGGCCGCAAAAGCGCAGGATGGCTTCAGGCCCTGTTCTGGTTCCGGGGGGCAGGCTGAGCCTGTGGTTAATTCTTCTTCCTGATGGGAAAATAGAGTGACCTGTGCCTGTCCCAACACCAAGAGCTAGTCTCTCATTGGTTCCCCGTCATCCCGTTCATCCTCAGGACAAATTGCAACCTGTACGGAACAGGAGGTTAAAGGTGCTGATGCTCCAAGTAGGGAGATTGCTAGTAAAGTGGCTGGAATGGCGAACCCGAGCACAAGGAGATGAGAAATGAGGTGCGTTTTAGAAACCTTTCCCCATCACACGGTGTACCATCTTCTGGGTTTCTCATGCATGTTTTCGATGAAGGAAGATGCCCTTGAACCTGGAGATTTGGGACCCATGCGATGGGTAGCACGCAGTATTACTTTAAAGGGTCTGCGTTTGCTCACCCAACCTCACCAAACCTCTCAGCCCCAAGAGTGTCCACCCTTATGTCTCATCCAGCTGTGGGTCTAGATATGGTCAATCCAGGTTGCATCACAGCCCCTGAACGAATTGTGTAAGAATTTCTGTCTCTTTCCCTGTCTTTGTTTCATGGGTTTTTAAAAGTAATTTATTTTTATAATGGGGTTTAGCTGCTTTTCACGGCTGTGTTTATGCCGCTTTACACCCACTTGACACACTAACAGAGAGATATCAATACATAGGTTTTAAGATTATTACTAGTCAGATATATTCTTGTGCGGTGAATCGGGCGTGTTGAGTCCAGTTCTCTGAGCAAGGAGTAGGTCTTGTCTATTACATATTGGGTTTATGGAACGGTATCTGAGCTAATTTGAAGCTCTTGTTTTATGTATCACCCCACCTCACCTTTCCCGTTAAGCAGCCATAGTGTGTTTTCTGCATGTGTGACTCTGTTCTGTTTTGTAATTCAGTTCAAGTGTAACGGTTTTTACATTCCCTCTATAAGTGACACCTTATGAGAAGTGTCCTTTTCTGTGTGACTTATTTCACTTAGAATCGTCTTACCTAAACCCACTCATCATGCTGCTACTAGCCTTATGACATTGATTTCATGGCTGATTGATATTCCATTGTACATAAGGACCACAACTTTTTTATCCATTTTTCGCTTTCCTGGGATATTTAAGGTGGAATGAAGTGGAGGACCTTGTCAACAGAGCAGCCCTAAACTTTGGGGTGCTTGTGTCTTGCTGATTTTCAATTTTCCCACTTTATCCCCCCATGCGTGGAAGTGCCCTATGCTCTCTAAGCTCTGTTTTTTAGATGTTTCAGGACACACCGTACACTTCTCCAGAGTGGCTGTTGGCAATTTACATCCCGCCCATCAGTGTAGCAAGGCTCCCATTTCTCCATGGCCTGTCCTGCATTTCTGGTTTTGACACTTTTTTCAGAATGGCCCTTTTGACCGATGGGAAGCGAGACTTCTTTGTAGCGCTGATTTGCCTTTAAAGGTTGCTTGGTTGGCCAAAAAGGGCGTATGCGTTTTTTCCTGAATATATTCAGGAAAAAACGCATACGCCCTTTTTGGCCAAGGGCATCATTGTCAACGTTTTGCCGCTTTTCATGTGCTTTAAAGGCGATTCGAATCTACCTCCTGAAATCTGTTTCCTGCAATTCTTCCTTGATTTCAAATCCTCTTCTTTGACTTCCCTCAATATATTTGTGGACGAGAGTTATCATTTATAACTCTGCAGGTTTGTGAATTGCAGTGCCCTGAAGCTCCATTTTACAAGTCGCTTTTTTGGGAGCTGGCCGCAAAAGCGCAGGATGGCTTCAGGCCCTGTTCTGGTCCCGGGGGGCACGCTGAGCCTGTGGTTAATTCTTCTTCCTGATGGGAAAATAGAGTGACCTGTGCCTGTCCCAACACCAAGAGCTAGTCTCTCATTGGTTCCCCGTCTTCCCGTTCATCCTCAGGACAAATTGCAACCTGTACGGAACAGGAGGTTAAAGGTGCTGATGCTCCAAGTAGGGAGATTGCTAGTAAAGTGGCTGGAATGGCGAACCCGAGCACAAGGAGATGAGAAATGAGGTGCGTTTTAGAAACCTTTCCCCATCACACGGTGTACCATCGTCTGGGTTTCTCATGCATGTTTTCGATGTAGGAAGATGCCCTGGAACCTGGAGATTTGGGACCCATGCGATGGGTAGCACGCAGTATTACTTTAAAGGGTCTGCATTTGCTCACCCAACCTCACCAAACCTCTCAGCCCCAAGAGTGTCCACCCTTATGTCTCATCCAGCTGTGGGTCTAGATATGGTCAATCCAGGTTGCATCACAGCCCCTGAACGAATTGTGTAAGAATTTCTCTCTCTTTCCCTGTCTTTGTTTCATGGGTTTTTAAAAGTAATTTATTTTTATAATGGGGTTTAGCTGCTTTTCACGGCTGTGTTTAGGCCGCTTTACACCCACTTGACACACTAACAGAGAGATATCAATACATAGGTTTTAAGATTATTACTAGTCAGATATATTCTTGTGCGGTGAATCGGGCGTGTTGAGTCCAGTTCTCTGAGCAAGGAGTAGGTCTTGTCTATTACATATTGGGTTTATGGAACGGTATCTGAGCTAATTTGAAGCTCTTGTTTTATGTATCACCCCACCTCACCTTTCCCGTTAAGCAGCCATAGTGTGTTTTCTGCATGTGTGACTCTGTTCTGTTTTGTAATTCAGTTCAAGTGTAACGGTTTTTACATTCCCTCTATAAGTGACACCTTATGAGAAGTGTCCTTTTCTGTGTGACTTATTTCACTTAGAATCGTCTTACCTAAATCCACTCATCATGCTGCTACTAGCCTTATGACATTTATTTCATGGCTGAGTGATATTCCATTGTACATAAGGAGCACAAATTTTTATCCATTTTTCGCTTTCCTGGGATATTTAAGGTGGAATGAAGTGGAGGTCCTTGTCAACAGAGCAGCCCTAAACTTTGGGGTGCTTGTGTCTTGCTGATTTTCAATTTTCCCACTTTATCCCCCCATGCGTGGAAGTGCCCTATGCTCTCTAAGCTGTGTTTTTTAGATGTTTCAGGACACACCGTACACTTCTCCAGAGTGGCTGTTGGCAATTTACATCCCGCCCATCAGTGTAGCAAGGCTCCCATTTCTCCATGGCCTGTCCTGCATTTCTGGTTTTGACACTTTTTTCAGCATGGCCCTTTTGACCGATGGGAAGCGAGACTTCTTTGTAGCGCTGATTTGCCTTTCCAGGTTGCTTGGTTGGCCAAAAAGGGCGTATGCGTTTTTTCCTGAATATATTCAGGAAAAAACGCATACGCCCTTTTTGGCCAAGGGCATCATTGTCAACGTTTTGCCGCTTTTCATGACTTTAAAGGCGATTCGAATCTACCTCCTGAAATCTGTTTCCTGCAATTCTGCCTTGATTTCAAATCCTCTTCTTTGCCTTCCCTCAATATATTTGTGGACGAGAGTTATCGTTTATAACTCTGCAGGTTTGTGAATTGCAGTACCCTGAAGCTGCATTTTACAAGTCGCTTTTTTGGGAGCTGGCCGCAAAAGCGCAGGATGGCTTCAGGTCCTGTTCTGGTTCCGGGGGGCAGGCTGAGCCTGTGGTTATTTCTTCTTCCTGATGGGAAAATAGAGTGACCTGTGCCTGTCCCAACAGCAAGAGCTAGTCTCTCATTGGTTCCCCGTCTTCCCGTTCATCCTCAGGACAAATTGCAACCTGTACGGAACAGGAGGTTAAAGGTGCTGATGCTCCAAGTAGGGAGATTGCTAGTAAAGTGGCTGGAATGGCGAACCCGAGCACAAGGAGATGAGAAATGAGGTGCGTTTTACAAACTTTTCCCCATCACACGGTGTACCATCTTCTGGGTTTCTCATGCATGTTTTCGATGTAGGAAGATGCCCTTGAACCTGGAGATTTGGGACCCATGCGATGGGTAGCACGCAGTATTACTTTAAAGGGTCTGCGTTTGCTCACCCAACCTCACCAAACCTCTCAGCCCCAAGAGTGTCCACCCTTATGTCTCATCCAGCTGTGGGTCTAGATATGGTCAATCCAGGTTGCATCACAGCCCCTGAACGAATTGTGTAAGAATTTCTCTCTCTTTCCCTGTCTTTGTTTCATGGGTTTTTAAAAGTAATTTATTTTTATAATGGGGTTTAGCTGCTTTTCACGGCTGTGTTTATGCCGCTTTACACCCACTTGACACACTAACAGAGAGATATCAATACATAGGTTTTAAGATTATTACTAGTCAGATATATTCTTGTGCGGTGAATCGGGCGTGTTGAGTCCAGTTCTCTGAGCAAGGAGTAGGTCTTGTCTATTACATATTGGGTTTATGGGACGGTATCTGAGCTAATTTGAAGCTCTTGTTTTATGTATCACCCCACCTCACCTTTCCCGTTAAGCAGCCATAGTGTGTTTTCTGATTGTGTGACTCTGTTCTGTTTTGTAATTCAGTTCAAGTGTAACGGTTTTTACATTCCCTCTATAAGTGACACCTTATGAGAAGTGTCCTTTTCTGTGTGACTTATTTCACTTAGAATCGTCTTACCTAAATCCACTCATCATGCTGCTACTAGCCTTATGACATTGATTTCATGGCTGAGTGATATTCCATTGTACATAAGGACCACAACTTTTTTATCCATTTTTCGCTTTCCTGGGATATTTAAGGTGGAATGAAGTGGAGGTCCTTGTCAACAGAGCAGCCCTAAACATTGGGGTGCTTGTGTCTTGCTGATTTTCAATTTTCCCACTTTATCCCCCCATGCGTGGAAGTGCCCTATGCTCTTTAAGCTGTGTTTTTTAGATGTTTCAGGACACACCGTACACTTCTCCAGAGTGGCTGTTGGCAATTTACATCCCGCCCATCAGTGTAGCAAGGCTCCCATTTCTCCATGGCCTGTCCTGCATTTCTGGTTTTTACACTTTTTTCAGCATGGCCCTTTTGACCGATTGGAAGCGAGACTTCTTTGTAGCGCTGATTTGCCTTTCCAGGTTGCTTGGTTGGCCAAAAAGGGCGTATGCGTTTTTTCCTGAATATATTCAGGAAAAAACGCATACGCCCTTTTTGGCCAAGGGCATCATTGTCAACGTTTTGCCGCTTTTCATGTGCTTTAAAGGCGATTCGAATCTACCTCCTGAAATCTGTTTCCTGCAATTCTGCCTTGATTTCAAATCCTCTTCTTTGCCTTCCCTCAATATATTTGTGGACAAGAGTTATCATTTATAACTCTGCAGGTTTGTGAATTGCAGTGCCCTGAAGCTCCATTTTACAAGTCGCTTTTTTGGGAGCTGGCCGCAAAAGCGCAGGATGGCTTCAGGCCCTGTTCTGGTTCCGGGGGGCAGGCTGAGCCTGTGGTTAATTCTTCTTCCTGATGGGAAAATAGAGTGACCTGTGCCTGTCCCAACAGCAAGAGCTAGTCTCTCATTGGTTCCCCGTCTTCCCGTTCATCCTCAGGACAAATTGCAACCTGTACGGAACAGGAGGTTAAAGGTGCTGATGCTCCAAGTAGGGAGATTGCTAGTAAAGTGGCTGGAATGGCGAACCCGAGCACAAGGAGATGAGAAATGAGGTGCGTTTTAGAAACCTTTCCCCATCACACGGTGTACCATCTTCTGGGTTTCTCATGCATGTTTTCGATGTAGGAAGATGCCCTTGAACCTGGAGATTTGGGACCCATGCGATGGGTAGCACGCAGTATAACTTTAAAGGGTCTGCGTTTGCTCACCCAACCTCACCAAACCTCTCAGCCCCAAGAGTGTCCACCCTTATGTCTCATCCAGCTGTGGGTCTAGATATGGTCAATCCAGGTTGCATCACAGCCCCTGAACGAATTGTGTAAGAATTTCTCTCTCTTTCCCTGTCTTTGTTTCATGGGTTTTTAAAAGTAATTTATTTTTATAATGGGGTTTAGCTGCTTTTCACGGCTGTGTTTCTGCCGCTTTACACCCACTTGACACACTAACAGAGAGATATCGATACATAGGTTTTAAGATTATTACTAGTCAGATATATTCTTGTGCGGTGAATCGGGCGTGTTGAGTCCAGTTCTCTGAGCAAGGAGTAGGTCTTGTCTATTACATATTGGGTTTATGGGACGGTATCTGAGCTAATTTGAAGCTCTTGTTTTATGTATCACCCCACCTCACCTTTCCCGTTAAGCAGCCATAGTGTGTTTTCTGATTGTGTGACTCTGTTCTGTTTTGTAATTCAGTTCAAGTGTAACGGTTTTTACATTCCCTCTATAAGTGACACCTTATGAGAAGTGTCCTTTTCTGTGTGACTTATTTCACTTAGAATCGTCTTACCTAAATCCACTCATCATGCTGCTACTAGCCTTATGACATTGATTTCATGGCTGAGTGATATTCCATTGTACATAAGGACCACAACTTTTTTATCCATTTTTCGCTTTCCTGGGATATTTAAGGTGGAATGAAGTGGAGGTCCTTGTCAACAGAGCAGCCCTAAACATTGGGGTGCTTGTGTCTTCCTGATTTTCAATTTTCCCACTTTATCCCCCCATGCGTGGAAGTGCCCTATGCTCTCTAAGCTGTGTTTTTTAGATGTTTCAGGACACACCGTACACTTCTCCAGAGTGGCTGTTGGCAATTTACATCCCGCCCATCAGTGTAGCAAGGCTCCCATTTCTCCATGGCCTGTCCTGCATTTCTGGTTTTTACACTTTTTTCAGCATGGCCCTTTTGACCGATTGGAAGCGAGACTTCTTTGTAGCGCTGATTTGCCTTTCCAGGTTGCTTGGTTGGCCAAAAAGGGCGTATGCGTTTTTTCCTGAATATATTCAGGAAAAAACGCATACGCCCTTTTTGGCCAAGGGCATCATTGTCAACGTTTTGCCGCTTTTCATGTGCTTTAAAGGCGATTCGAATCTACCTCCTGAAATCTGTTTCCTGCAATTCTGCCTTGATTTCAAATCCTCTTCTTTGCCTTCCCTCAATATATTTGTGGACGAGAGTTATCATTTATAACTCTGCAGGTTTGTGAATTGCAGTGCCCTGAAGCTCCATTTTACAAGTCGCTTTTTTGGGAGCTGGCCGCAAAAGCGCAGGATGGCTTCAGGCCCTGTTCTGGTTCCGGGGGGCAGGCTGAGCCTGTGGTTAATTCTTCTTCCTGATGGGAAAATAGAGTGACCTGTGCCTGTCCCAACACCAAGAGCTAGTCTCTCATTGGTTCCCCGTCATCCCGTTCATCCTCAGGACAAATTGCAACCTGTACGGAACAGGAGGTTAAAGGTGCTGATGCTCCAAGTAGGGAGATTGCTAGTAAAGTGGCTGGAATGGCGAACCCGAGCACAAGGAGATGAGAAATGAGGTGCGTTTTAGAAACCTTTCCCCATCACACGGTGTACCATCTTCTGGGTTTCTCATGCATGTTTTCGATGAAAAAAGATGCCCTTGAACCTGGAGATTTGGGACCCATGCGATGGGTAGCACGCAGTATTACTTTAAAGGGTCTGCGTTTGCTCACCCAACCTCACCAAACCTCTCAGCCCCAAGAGTGTCCACCCTTATGTCTCATCCAGCTGTGGGTCTAGATATGGTCAATCCAGGTTGCATCACAGCCCCTGAACGAATTGTGTAAGAATTTCTCTCTCTTTCCCTGTCTTTGTTTCATGGGTTTTTAAAAGTAATTTATTTTTATAATGGGGTTTAGCTGCTTTTCACGGCTGTGTTTATGCCGCTTTACACCCACTTGACACACTAACAGAGAGATATCAATACATAGGTTTTAAGATTATTACTAGTCAGATATATTCTTGTGCGGTGAATCGGGCGTGTTGAGTCCAGTTCTCTGAGCAAGGAGTAGGTCTTGTCTATTACATATTGGGTTTATGGAACGGTATCTGAGCTAATTTGAAGCTCTTGTTTTATGTATCACCCCACCTCACCTTTCCCGTTAAGCAGCCATAGTGTGTTTTCTGCATGTGTGACTCTGTTCTGTTTTGTAATTCAGTTCAAGTGTAACGGTTTTTACATTCCCTCTATAAGTGACACCTTATGAGAAGTGTCCTTTTCTGTGTGACTTATTTCACTTAGAATCGTCTTACCTAAACCCACTCATCATGCTGCTACTAGCCTTATGACATTGATTTCATGGCTGAGTGATATTCCATTGTACATAAGGACCACAACTTTTTTATCCATTTTTCGCTTTCCTGGGATATTTAAGGTGGAATGAAGTGGAGGACCTTGTCAACAGAGCAGCCCTAAACTTTGGGGTGCTTGTGTCTTGCTGATTTTCAATTTTCCCACTTTATCCCCCCATGCGTGGAAGTGCCCTATGCTCTCTAAGCTCTGTTTTTTAGATGTTTCAGGACACACCGTACACTTCTCCAGAGTGGCTGTTGGCAATTTACATCCCGCCCATCAGTGTAGCAAGGCTCCCATTTCTCCATGGCCTGTCCTGCATTTCTGGTTTTGACACTTTTTTCAGCATGGCCCTTTTGACCGATGGGAAGCGAGACTTCTTTGTAGCGCTGATTTGCCTTTCCAGGTTGCTTGGTTGGCCAAAAAGGGCGTATGCGTTTTTTCCTGAATATATTCAGGAAAAAACGCATACGCCCTTTTTGGCCAAGGGCATCATTGTCAACGTTTTGCCGCTTTTCATGTGCTTTAAAGGCGATTCGAATCTACCTCCTGAAATCTGTTTCCTGCAATTCTGCCTTGATTTCAAATCCTCTTCTTTGCCTTCCCTCAATATATTTGTGGACGAGAGTTATCGTTTATAACTCTGCAGGTTTGTGAATTGCAGTACCCTGAAGCTGCATTTTACAAGTCGCTTTTTTGGGAGCTGGCCGCAAAAGCGCAGGATGGCTTCAGGTCCTGTTCTGGTTCCGGGGGGCAGGCTGAGCCTGTGGTTATTTCTTCTTCCTGATGGGAAAATAGAGTGACCTGTGCCTGTCCCAACACCAAGCGCTAGTCTCTCATTGGTTCCCCGTCTTCCCGTTCATCCTCAGGACAAATTGCAACCTGTACGGAACAGGAGGTTAAAGGTGCTGATGCTCCAAGTAGGGAGATTGCTAGTAAAGTGGCTGGAATGGCGAACCCGAGCACAAGGAGATGAGAAATGAGGTGCGTTTTACAAACTTTTCCCCATCACACGGTGTACCATCTTCTGGGTTTCTCATGCATGTTTTCGATGTAGGAAGATGCCCTTGAACCTGGAGATTTGGGACCCATGCGATGGGTAGCACGCAGTATTACTTTAAAGGGTCTGCGTTTGCTCACCCAACCTCACCAAACCTCTCAGCCCCAAGAGTGTCCACCCTTATGTCTCATCCAGCTGTGGGTCTAGATATGGTCAATCCAGGTTGCATCACAGCCCCTGAACGAATTGTGTAAGAATTTCTCTCTCTTTCCCTGTCTTTGTTTCATGGGTTTTTAAAAGTAATTTATTTTTATAATGGGGTTTAGCTGCTTTTCACGGCTGTGTTTATGCCGCTTTACACCCACTTGACACACTAACAGAGAGATATCAATACATAGGTTTTAAGATTATTACTAGTCAGATATATTCTTGTGCGGTGAATCGGGCGTGTTGAGTCCAGTTCTCTGAGCAAGGAGTAGGTCTTGTCTATTACATATTGGGTTTATGGGACGGTATCTGAGCTAATTTGAAGCTCTTGTTTTATGTATCACCCCACCTCACCTTTCCCGTTAAGCAGCCATAGTGTGTTTTCTGATTGTGTGACTCTGTTCTGTTTTGTAATTCAGTTCAAGTGTAACGGTTTTTACATTCCCTCTATAAGTGACACCTTATGAGAAGTGTCCTTTTCTGTGTGACTTATATCACTTAGAATCGTCTTACCTAAATCCACTCATCATGCTGCTACTAGCCTTATGACATTGATTTCATGGCTGAGTGATATTCCATTGTACATAAGGACCACAACTTTTTTATCCATTTTTCGCTTTCCTGGGATATTTAAGGTGGAATGAAGTGGAGGTCCTTGTCAACAGAGCAGCCCTAAACATTGGGGTGCTTGTGTCTTGCTGATTTTCAATTTTCCCACTTTATCCCCCCATGCGTGGAAGTGCCCTATGCTCTCTAAGCTGTGTTTTTTAGATGTTTCAGGACACACCGTACACTTCTCCAGAGTGGCTGTTGGCAATTTACATCCCGCCCATCAGTGTAGCAAGGCTCCCATTTCTCCATGGCCTGTCCTGCATTTCTGGTTTTTACACTTTTTTCAGCATGGCCCTTTTGACCGATTGGAAGCGAGACTTCTTTGTAGCGCTGATTTGCCTTTCCAGGTTGCTTGGTTGGCCAAAAAGGGCGTATGCGTTTTTTCCTGAATATATTCAGGAAAAAACGCATACGCCCTTTTTGGCCAAGGGCATCATTGTCAACGTTTTGCCGCTTTTCATGTGCTTTAAAGGCGATTCGAATCTACCTCCTGAAATCTGTTTCCTGCAATTTTGCCTTGATTTCAAATCCTCTTCTTTGCCTTCCCTCAATATATTTGTGGACGAGAGTTATCATTTATAACTCTGCAGGTTTGTGAATTGCAGTGCCCTGAAGCTCCATTTTACAAGTCGCTTTTTTGGGAGCTGGCCGCAAAAGCGCAGGATGGCTTCAGGCCCTGTTCTGGTTCCGGGGGGCAGGCTGAGCCTGTGGTTAATTCTTCTTCCTGATGGGAAAATAGAGTGACCTGTGCCTGTCCCAACACCAAGAGCTAGTCTCTCATTGGTTCCCCATCATCCCGTTCATCCTCAGGACAAATTGCAACCTGTACGGAACAGGAGGTTAAAGGTGCTGATGCTCCAAGTAGGGAGATTGCTAGTAAAGTGGCTGGAATGGCGAACCCGAGCACAAGGAGATGAGAAATGAGGTGCGTTTTAGAAACCTTTCCCCATCACACGGTGTACCATCTTCTGGGTTTCTCATGCATGTTTTCGATGAAAAAAGATGCCCTTGAACCTGGAGATTTGGGACCCATGCGATGGGTAGCACGCAGTATTACTTTAAAGGGTCTGCGTTTGCTCACCCAACCTCACCAAACCTCTCAGCCCCAAGAGTGTCCACCCTTATGTCTCATCCAGCTGTGGGTCTAGATATGGTCAATCCAGGTTGCATCACAGCCCCTGAACGAATTGTGTAAGAATTTCTGTCTCTTTCCCTGTCTTTGTTTCATGGGTTTTTAAAAGTAATTTATTTTTATAATGGGGTTTAGCTGCTTTTCACGGCTGTGTTTATGCCGCTTTACACCCACTTGACACACTAACAGAGAGATATCAATACATAGGTTTTAAGATTATTACTAGTCAGATATATTCTTGTGCGGTGAATCGGGCGTGTTGAGTCCAGTTCTCTGAGCAAGGAGTAGGTCTTGTCTATTACATATTGGGTTTATGGAACGGTATCTGAGCTAATTTGAAGCTCTTGTTTTATGTATCACCCCACCTCACCTTTCCCGTTAAGCAGCCATAGTGTGTTTTCTGCATGTGTGACTCTGTTCTGTTTTGTAATTCAGTTCAAGTGTAACGGTTTTTACATTCCCTCTATAAGTGACACCTTATGAGAAGTGTCCTTTTCTGTGTGACTTATTTCACTTAGAATCGTCTTACCTAAACCCACTCATCATGCTGCTACTAGCCTTATGACATTGATTTCATGGCTGAGTGATATTCCATTGTACATAAGGACCACAACTTTTTTATCCATTTTTCGCTTTCCTGGGATATTTAAGGTGGAATGAAGTGGAGGACCTTGTCAACAGAGCAGCCCTAAACTTTGGGGTGCTTGTGTCTTGCTGATTTTCAATTTTCCCACTTTATCCCCCCATGCGTGGAAGTGCCCTATGCTCTCTAAGCTCTGTTTTTTAGATGTTTCAGGACACACCGTACACTTCTCCAGAGTGGCTGTTGGCAATTTACATCCCGCCCATCAGTGTAGCAAGGCTCCCATTTCTCCATGGCCTGTCCTGCATTTCTGGTTTTGACACTTTTTTCAGAATGGCCCTTTTGACCGATGGGAAGCGAGACTTCTTTGTAGCGCTGATTTGCCTTTAAAGGTTGCTTGGTTGGCCAAAAAGGTCGTATGCGTTTTTTCCTGAATATATTCAGGAAAAAACGCATACGCCCTTTTTGGCCAAGGGCATCATTGTCAACGTTTTGCCGCTTTTCATGTGCTTTAAAGGCGATTCGAATCTACCTCCTGAAATCTGTTTCCTGCAATTCTTCCTTGATTTCAAATCCTCTTCTTTGACTTCCCTCAATATATTTGTGGACGAGAGTTATCATTTATAACTCTGCAGGTTTGTGAATTGCAGTGCCCTGAAGCTCCATTTTACAAGTCGCTTTTTTGGGAGCTGGCCGCAAAAGCGCAGGATGGCTTCAGGCCCTGTTCTGGTCCCGGGGGGCACGCAGAGCCTGTGGTTAATTCTTCTTCCTGATGGGAAAATAGAGTGACCTGTGCCTGTCCCAACACCAAGAGCTAGTCTCTCATTGGTTCCCCGTCTTCCCGTTCATCCTCAGGACAAATTGCAACCTGTACGGAACAGGAGGTTAAAGGTGCTGATGCTCCAAGTAGGGAGATTGCTAGTAAAGTGGCTGGAATGGCGAACCCGAGCACAAGGAGATGAGAAATGAGGTGCGTTTTAGAAACCTTTCCCCATCACACGGTGTACCATCGTCTGGGTTTCTCATGCATGTTTTCGATGTAGGAAGATGCCCTTGAACCTGGAGATTTGGGACCCATGCGATGGGTAGCACGCAGTATTACTTTAAAGGGTCTGCATTTGCTCACCCAACCTCACCAAACCTCTCAGCCCCAAGAGTGTCCACCCTTATGTCTCATCCAGCTGTGGGTCTAGATATGGTCAATCCAGGTTGCATCACAGCCCCTGAACGAATTGTGTAAGAATTTCTCTCTCTTTCCCTGTCTTTGTTTCATGGGTTTTTAAAAGTAATTTATTTTTATAATGGGGTTTAGCTGCTTTTCACGGCTGTGTTTAGGCCGCTTTACACCCACTTGACACACTAACAGAGAGATATCAATAAATAGGTTTTAAGATTATTACTAGTCAGATATATTCTTGTGCGGTGAATCGGGCGTGTTGAGTCCAGTTCTCTGAGCAAGGAGTAGGTCTTGTCTATTACATATTGGGTTTATGGAACGGTATCTGAGCTAATTTGAAGCTCTTGTTTTATGTATCACCCCACCTCACCTTTCCCGTTAAGCAGCCATAGTGTGTTTTCTGCATGTGTGACTCTGTTCTGTTTTGTAATTCAGTTCAAGTGTAACGGTTTTTACATTCCCTCTATAAGTGACACCTTATGAGAAGTGTCCTTTTCTGTGTGACTTATTTCACTTAGAATCGTCTTACCTAAATCCACTCATCATGCTGCTACTAGCCTTATGACATTTATTTCATGGCTGAGTGATATTCCATTGTACATAAGGAGCACAAATTTTTATCCATTTTTCGCTTTCCTGGGATATTTAAGGTGGAATGAAGTGGAGGTCCTTGTCAACAGAGCAGCCCTAAACTTTGGGGTGCTTGTGTCTTGCTGATTTTCAATTTTCCCACTTTATCCCCCCATGCATGGAAGTGCCCTATGCTCTCTAAGCTGTGTTTTTTAGATGTTTCAGGACACACCGTACACTTCTCCAGAGTGGCTGTTGGCAATTTACATCCCGCCCATCAGTGTAGCAAGGCTCCCATTTCTCCATGGCCTGTCCTGCATTTCTGGTTTTGACACTTTTTTCAGCATGGCCCTTTTGACCGATGGGAAGCGAGACTTCTTTGTAGCGCTGATTTGCCTTTCCAGGTTGCTTGGTTGGCCAAAAAGGGCGTATGCGTTTTTTCCTGAATATATTCAGGAAAAAACGCATACGCCCTTTTTGGCCAAGGGCATCATTGTCAACGTTTTGCCGCTTTTCATGTGCTTTAAAGGCGATTCGAATCTACCTCCTGAAATCTGTTTCCTGCAATTCTGCCTTGATTTCAAATCCTCTTCTTTGCCTTCCCTCAATATATTTGTGGACGAGAGTTATCGTTTATAACTCTGCAGGTTTGTGAATTGCAGTACCCTGAAGCTGCATTTTACAAGTCGCTTTTTTGGGAGCTGGCCGCAAAAGCGCAGGATGGCTTCAGGTCCTGTTCTGGTTCCGGGGGGCAGGCTGAGCCTGTGGTTATTTCTTCTTCCTGATGGGAAAATAGAGTGACCTGTGCCTGTCCCAACAGCAAGAGCTAGTCTCTCATTGGTTCCCCGTCTTCCCGTTCATCCTCAGGACAAATTGCAACCTGTACGGAACAGGAGGTTAAAGGTGCTGATGCTCCAAGTAGGGAGATTGCTAGTAAAGTGGCTGGAATGGCGAACCCGAGCACAAGGAGATGAGAAATGAGGTGCGTTTTACAAACTTTTCCCCATCACACGGTGTACCATCTTCTGGGTTTCTCATGCATGTTTTCGATGTAGGAAGATGCCCTTGAACCTGGAGATTTGGGACCCATGCGATGGGTAGCACGCAGTATTACTTTAAAGGGTCTGCGTTTGCTCACCCAACCTCACCAAACCTCTCAGCCCCAAGAGTGTCCACCCTTATGTCTCATCCAGCTGTGGGTCTAGATATGGTCAATCCAGGTTGCATCACAGCCCCTGAACGAATTGTGTAAGAATTTCTGTCTCTTTCCCTGTCTTTGTTTCATGGGTTTTTAAAAGTAATTTATTTTTATAATGGGGTTTAGCTGCTTTTCACGGCTGTGTTTATGCCGCTTTACACCCACTTGACACACTAACAGAGAGATATCAATACATAGGTTTTAAGATTATTACTAGTCAGATATATTCTTGTGCGGTGAATCGGGCGTGTTGAGTCCAGTTCTCTGAGCAAGGAGTAGGTCTTGTCTATTACATATTGGGTTTATGGGACGGTATCTGAGCTAATTTGAAGCTCTTGTTTTATGTATCACCCCACCTCACCTTTCCCGTTAAGCAGCCATAGTGTGTTTTCTGATTGTGTGACTCGGTTCTGTTTTGTAATTCAGTTCAAGTGTAACGGTTTTTACATTCCCTCTATAAGTGACACCTTATGAGAAGTGTCCTTTTCTGTGTGACTTATTTCACTTAGAATCGTCTTACCTAAATCCACTTATCATGCTGCTACTAGCCTTATGACATTGATTTCATGGCTGAGTGATATTCCATTGTACATAAGGACCACAACTTTTTTATCCATTTTTCGCTTTCCTGGGATATTTAAGGTGGAATGAAGTGGAGGTCCTTGTCAACAGAGCAGCCCTAAACATTGGGGTGCTTGTGTCTTGCTGATTTTCAATTTTCCCACTTTATCCCCCCATGCGTGGAAGTGCCCTATGCTCTTCAAGCTGTGTTTTTTAGATGTTTCAGGACACACCGTACACTTCTCCAGAGTGGCTGTTGGCAATTTACATCCCGCCCATCAGTGTAGCAAGGCTCCCATTTCTCCATGGCCTGTCCTGCATTTCTGGTTTTTACACTTTTTTCAGCATGGCCCTTTTGACCGATTGGAAGCGAGACTTCTTTGTAGCGCTGATTTGCCTTTCCAGGTTGCTTGGTTGGCCAAAAAGGGCGTATGCGTTTTTTCCTGAATATATTCAGGAAAAAACGCATACGCCCTTTTTGGCCAAGGGCATCATTGTCAACGTTTTGCCGCTTTTCATGTGCTTTAAAGGCGATTCGAATCTACCTCCTGAAATCTGTTTCCTGCAATTCTGCCTTGATTTCAAATCCTCTTCTTTGCCTTCCCTCAATATATTTGTGGACAAGAGTTATCATTTATAACTCTGCAGGTTTGTGAATTGCAGTGCCCTGAAGCTCCATTTTACAAGGCGCTTTTTTGGGAGCTGGCCGCAAAAGCGCAGGATGGCTTCAGGCCCTGTTCTGGTTCCGGGGGGCAGGCTGAGCCTGTGGTTAATTCTTCTTCCTGATGGGAAAATAGAGTGACCTGTGCCTGTCCCAACACCAAGAGCTGGTATCTCATTGGTTCCCCGTCATCCCGTTCATCCTCAGGACAAATTGCAACCTGTACGGAACAGGAGGTTAAAGGTGCTGATGCTCCAAGTAGGGAGATTGCTAGTAAAGTGGCTGGAATGGCGAACCCGAGCACAAGGAGATGAGAAATGAGGTGCGTTTTAGAAACCTTTCCCCATCACACGGTGTACCATTTTCTGGGTTTCTCATGAATGTTTTCGATGAAGGAAGATGCCCTTGAACCTGGAGATTTGGGACCCATGCGATGGGTAGCACGCAGTATTACTTTAAAGGGTCTGCGTTTGCTCACCCAACCTCACCAAACCTCTCAGCCCCAAGAGTGTCCACCCTTATGTCTCATCCAGCTGTGGGTCTAGATATGGTCAATCCAGGTTGCATCACAGCCCCTGAACGAATTGTGTAAGAATTTCTCTCTCTTTCCCTGTCTTTGTTTCATGGGTTTTTAAAAGTAATTTATTTTTATAATGGGGTTTAGCTGCTTTTCACGGCTGTGTTTATGCCGCTTTACACCCACTTGACACACTAACAGAGAGATATCAATACATAGGTTTTAAGATTATTACTAGTCAGATATATTCTTGTGCGGTGAATCGGGCGTGTTGAGTCCAGTTCTCTGAGCAAGGAGTAGGTCTTGTCTATTACATATTGGGTTTATGGAACGGTATCTGAGCTAATTTGAAGCTCTTGTTTTATGTATCACCCCACCTCACCTTTCCCGTTAAGCAGCCATAGTGTGTTTTCTGCATGTGTGACTCTGTTCTGTTTTGTAATTCAGTTCAAGTGTAACGGTTTTTACATTCCCTCTATAAGTGACACCTTATGAGAAGTGTCCTTTTCTGTGTGACTTATTTCACTTAGAATCGTCTTACCTAAACCCACTCATCATGCTGCTACTAGCCTTATGACATTGATTTCATGGCTGAGTGATATTCCATTGTACATAAGGACCACAACTTTTTTATCCATTTTTCGCTTTCCTGGGATATTTAAGGTGGAATGAAGTGGAGGACCTTGTCAACAGAGCAGCCCTAAACTTTGGGGTGCTTGTGTCTTGCTGATTTTCAATTTTCCCACTTTATCCCCCCATGCGTGGAAGTGCCCTATGCTCTCTAAGCTGTGTTTTTTAGATGTTTCAGGACACACCGTACACTTCTCCAGAGTGGCTGTTGGCAATTTACATCCCGCCCATCAGTGTAGCAAGGCTCCCATTTCTCCATGGCCTGTCCTGCATTTCTGGTTTTGACACTTTTTTCAGCATGGCCCTTTTGACCGATGGGAAGCGAGACTTCTTTGTAGCGCTGATTTGCCTTTCCAGGTTGCTTGGTTGGCCAAAAAGGGCGTATGCGTTTTTTCCTGAATATATTCAGGAAAAAACGCATACGCCCTTTTTGGCCAAGGGCATCATTGTCAACGTTTTGCCGCTTTTCATGTGCTTTAAAGGCGATTCGAATCTACCTCCTGAAATCTGTTTCCTGCAATTCTGCCTTGATTTCAAATCCTCTTCTTTGCCTTCCCTCAATATATTTGTGGACGAGAGTTATCGTTTATAACTCTGCAGGTTTGTGAATTGCAGTACCCTGAAGCTGCATTTTACAAGTCGCTTTTTTGGGAGCTGGCCGCAAAAGCGCAGGATGGCTTCAGGTCCTGTTCTGGTTCCGGGGGGCAGGCTGAGCCTGTGGTTATTTTTTCTTCCTGATGGGAAAATAGAGTGACCTGTGCCTGTCCCAACAGCAAGAGCTAGTCTCTCATTGGTTCCCCGTCTTCCCGTTCATCCTCAGGACAAATTGCAACCTGTACGGAACAGGAGGTTAAAGGTGCTGATGCTCCAAGTAGGGAGATTGCTAGTAAAGTGGCTGGAATGGCGAACCCGAGCACAAGGAGATGAGAAATGAGGTGCGTTTTACAAACTTTTCCCCATCACACGGTGTACCATCTTCTGGGTTTCTCATGCATGTTTTCGATGTAGGAAGATGCCCTTGAACCTGGAGATTTGGGACCCATGCGATGGGTAGCACGCAGTATTACTTTAAAGGGTCTGCGTTTGCTCACCCAACCTCACCAAACCTCTCAGCCCCAAGATTGTCCACCCTTATGTCTCATCCAGCTGTGGGTCTAGATATGGTCAATCCAGGTTGCATCACAGCCCCTGAACGAATTGTGTAAGAATTTCTCTCTCTTTCCCTGTCTTTGTTTCATGGGTTTTTAAAAGTAATTTATTTTTATAATGGGGTTTAGCTGCTTTTCACGGCTGTGTTTATGCCGCTTTACACCCACTTGACACACTAACAGAGAGATATCAATACATAGGTTTTAAGATTATTACTAGTCAGATATATTCTTGTGCGGTGAATCGGACGTGTTGAGTCCAGTTCTCTGAGCAAGGAGTAGGTCTTGTCTATTACATATTGGGTTTATGGAACGGTATCTGAGCTAATTTGAAGTTCTTGTTTTATGTATCACCCCACCTCACCTTTCCCGTTAAGCAGCCATAGTGTGTTTTCTGCATGTGTGACTGTTCTGTTTTGTAATTCAGTTCAAGTGTAACGGTTTTTACATTCCCTCTATAAGTGACACCTTATGAGAAGTGTCCTTTTCTGTGTGACTTATTTCACTTAGAATCGTCTTACCTAAATCCACTCATCATGCTGCTACTAGCCTTATGACATTGATTTCATGGCTGAGTGATATTCCATTGTACATAAGGACCAAAACTTTTTTATCCATTTTTCGCTTTCCTGGGATATTTAAGGTGGAATGAAGTGGAGGTCCTTGTCAACAGAAGAGCCCTAAACTTTGGGGTGCTTGTGTCTTGCTGATTTTCAATTTTCTCACTTTATCCCCCGATGCGTGGAAGTGCCCTATGCTCTCTAAGCTTTGTTTTTTAGATGTCTCAGGACACACCGTACACTTCTCCAGAGTGGCTGTTGGCAATTTACATCCCGCCCATCAGTGTATCAAGGCTCCCATTTCTCCATGGCCTGTCCTGCATTTCTGGTTTTGACACTTTTTTCAGCATGGCCCTTTTGACCGATGGGAAGCGAGACTTCTTTGTAGCGCTGATTTGCCTTTAAAGGTTGCTTGGTTGGCCAAAAAGGGCGTATGCGTTTTTTCCTGAATATATTCAGGAAAAAACGCATACGCCCTTTTTGGCCAAGGGCATCATTGTCAACGTTTTGCCGCTTTTCATGTGCTTTAAAGGCGATTCGAATCTACCTCCTGAAATCTGTTTCCTGCAATTCTGCCTTGATTTCAAATCCTCTTCTTTGCCTTCCCTCAATATATTTGTGGACGAGAGTTATCGTTTATAACTCTGCAGGTTTGTGAATTGCAGTGCCCTGAAGCTCCATTTTACAAGTCGCTTTTTTGGGAGCTGGCCGCAAAAGCGCAGGATGGCTTCAGGCCCTGTTCTGGTTCCGGGGGGCAGGCTGAGCCTGTGGTTAATTCTTCTTCCTGATGGGAAAATAGAGTGACCTGTGCCTGTCCCAACACCAAGAGCTAGTCTCTCATTGGTTCCCCGTCATCCCGTTCATCCTCAGGACAAATTGCAACCTGTACGGAACAGGAGGTTAAAGGTGCTGATGCTCCAAGTAGGGAGATTGCTAGTAAAGTGGCTGGAATGGCGAACCCGAGCACAAGGAGATGAGAAATGAGGTGCGTTTTAGAAACCTTTCCCCATCACACGGTGTACCATCTTCTGGGTTTCTCATGCATGTTTTCGATGAAGGAAGATGCCCTTGAACCTGGAGATTTGGGACCCATGCGATGGGTAGCACGCAGTATTACTTTAAAGGGTCTGCGTTTGCTCACCCAACCTCACCAAACCTCTCAGCCCCAAGAGTGTCCACCCTTATGTCTCATCCAGCTGTGGGTCTAGATATGGTCAATCCAGGTTGCATCACAGCCCCTGAACGAATTGTGTAAGAATTTCTGTCTCTTTCCCTGTCTTTGTTTCATGGGTTTTTAAAAGTAATTTATTTTTATAATGGGGTTTAGCTGCTTTTCACGGCTGTGTTTATGCCGCTTTACACCCACTTGACACACTAACAGAGAGATATCAATACATAGGTTTTAAGATTATTACTAGTCAGATATATTCTTGTGCGGTGAATCGGGCGTGTTGAGTCCAGTTCTCTGAGCAAGGAGTAGGTCTTGTCTATTACATATTGGGTTTATGGAACGGTATCTGAGCTAATTTGAAGCTCTTGTTTTATGTATCACCCCACCTCACCTTTCCCGTTAAGCAGCCATAGTGTGTTTTCTGCATGTGTGACTCTGTTCTGTTTTGTAATTCAGTTCAAGTGTAACGGTTTTTACATTCCCTCTATAAGTGACACCTTATGAGAAGTGTCCTTTTCTGTGTGACTTATTTCACTTAGAATCGTCTTACCTAAACCCACTCATCATGCTGCTACTAGCCTTATGACATTGATTTCATGGCTGAGTGATATTCCATTGTACATAAGGACCACAACTTTTTTATCCATTTTTCGCTTTCCTGGGATATTTAAGGTGGAATGAAGTGGAGGACCTTGTCAACAGAGCAGCCCTAAACTTTGGGGTGCTTGTGTCTTGCTGATTTTCAATTTTCCCACTTTATCCCCCCATGCGTGGAAGTGCCCTATGCTCTCTAAGCTCTGTTTTTTAGATGTTTCAGGACACACCGTACACTTCTCCAGAGTGGCTGTTGGCAATTTACATCCCGCCCATCAGTGTAGCAAGGCTCCCATTTCTCCATGGCCTGTCCTGCATTTCTGGTTTTGACACTTTTTTCAGAATGGCCCTTTTGACCGATGGGAAGCGAGACTTCTTTGTAGCGCTGATTTGCCTTTAAAGGTTGCTTGGTTGGCCAAAAAGGGCGTATGCGTTTTTTCCTGAATATATTCAGGAAAAAACGCATACGCCCTTTTTGGCCAAGGGCATCATTGTCAACGTTTTGCCGCTTTTCATGTGCTTTAAAGGCGATTCGAATCTACCTCCTGAAATCTGTTTCCTGCAATTCTTCCTTGATTTCAAATCCTCTTCTTTGACTTCCCTCAATATATTTGTGGACGAGAGTTATCATTTATAACTCTGCAGGTTTGTGAATTGCAGTGCCCTGAAGCTCCATTTTACAAGTCGCTTTTTTGGGAGCTGGCCGCAAAAGCGCAGGATGGCTTCAGGCCCTGTTCTGGTCCCGGGGGGCACGCTGAGCCTGTGGTTAATTCTTCTTCCTGATGGGAAAATAGAGTGACCTGTGCCTGTCCCAACACCAAGAGCTAGTCTCTCATTGGTTCCCCGTCTTCCCGTTCATCCTCAGGACAAATTGCAACCTGTACGGAACAGGAGGTTAAAGGTGCTGATGCTCCAAGTAGGGAGATTGCTAGTAAAGTGGCTGGAATGGCGAACCCGAGCACAAGGAGATGAGAAATGAGGTGCGTTTTAGAAACCTTTCCCCATCACACGGTGTACCATCGTCTGGGTTTCTCATGCATGTTTTCGATGTAGGAAGATGCCCTTGAACCTGGAGATTTGGGACCCATGCGATGGGTAGCACGCAGTATTACTTTAAAGGGTCTGCATTTGCTCACCCAACCTCACCAAACCTCTCAGCCCCAAGAGTGTCCACCCTTATGTCTCATCCAGCTGTGGGTCTAGATATGGTCAATCCAGGTTGCATCACAGCCCCTGAACGAATTGTGTAAGAATTTCTCTCTCTTTCCCTGTCTTTGTTTCATGGGTTTTTAAAAGTAATTTATTTTTATAATGGGGTTTAGCTGCTTTTCACGGCTGTGTTTAGGCCGCTTTACACCCACTTGACACACTAACAGAGAGATATCAATAAATAGGTTTTAAGATTATTACTAGTCAGATATATTCTTGTGCGGTGAATCGGGCGTGTTGAGTCCAGTTCTCTGAGCAAGGAGTAGGTCTTGTCTATTACATATTGGGTTTATGGAACGGTATCTGAGCTAATTTGAAGCTCTTGTTTTATGTATCACCCCACCTCACCTTTCCCGTTAAGCAGCCATAGTGTGTTTTCTGCATGTGTGACTCTGTTCTGTTTTGTAATTCAGTTCAAGTGTAACGGTTTTTACATTCCCTCTATAAGTGACACCTTATGAGAAGTGTCCTTTTCTGTGTGACTTATTTCACTTAGAATCGTCTTACCTAAATCCACTCATCATGCTGCTACTAGCCTTATGACATTTATTTCATGGCTGAGTGATATTCCATTGTACATAAGGAGCACAAATTTTTATCCATTTTTCGCTTTCCTGGGATATTTAAGGTGGAATGAAGTGGAGGTCCTTGTCAACAGAGCAGCCCTAAACTTTGGGGTGCTTGTGTCTTGCTGATTTTCAATTTTCCCACTTTATCCCCCCATGCGTGGAAGTGCCCTATGCTCTCTAAGCTGTGTTTTTTAGATGTTTCAGGACACACCGTACACTTCTCCAGAGTGGCTGTTGGCAATTTACATCCCGCCCATCAGTGTAGCAAGGCTCCCATTTCTCCATGGCCTGTCCTGCATTTCTGGTTTTGACACTTTTTTCAGCATGGCCCTTTTGACCGATGGGAAGCGAGACTTCTTTGTAGCGCTGATTTGCCTTTCCAGGTTGCTTGGTTGGCCAAAAAGGGCGTATGCGTTTTTTCCTGAATATATTCAGGAAAAAACGCATACGCCCTTTTTGGCCAAGGGCATCATTGTCAACGTTTTGCCGCTTTTCATGTGCTTTAAAGGCGATTCGAATCTACCTCCTGAAATCTGTTTCCTGCAATTCTGCCTTGATTTCAAATCCTCTTCTTTGCCTTCCCTCAATATATTTGTGGACGAGAGTTATCGTTTATAACTCTGCAGGTTTGTGAATTGCAGTACCCTGAAGCTGCATTTTACAAGTCGCTTTTTTGGGAGCTGGCCGCAAAAGCGCAGGATGGCTTCAGGTCCTGTTCTGGTTCCGGGGGGCAGGCTGAGCCTGTGGTTATTTCTTCTTCCTGATGGGAAAATAGAGTGACCTGTGCCTGTCCCAACAGCAAGAGCTAGTCTCTCATTGGTTCCCCGTCTTCCCGTTCATCCTCAGGACAAATTGCAACCTGTACGGAACAGGAGGTTAAAGGTGCTGATGCTCCAAGTAGGGAGATTGCTAGTAAAGTGGCTGGAATGGCGAACCCGAGCACAAGGAGATGAGAAATGAGGTGCGTTTTACAAACTTTTCCCCATCACACGGTGTACCATCTTCTGGGTTTCTCATGCATGTTTTCGATGTAGGAAGATGCCCTTGAACCTGGAGATTTGGGACCCATGCGATGGGTAGCACGCAGTATTACTTTAAAGGGTCTGCGTTTGCTCACCCAACCTCACCAAACCTCTCAGCCCCAAGAGTGTCCACCCTTATGTCTCATCCAGCTGTGGGTCTAGATATGGTCAATCCAGGTTGCATCACAGCCCCTGAACGAATTGTGTAAGAATTTCTCTCTCTTTCCCTGTCTTTGTTTCATGGGTTTTTAAAAGTAATTTATTTTTATAATGGGGTTTAGCTGCTTTTCACGGCTGTGTTTATGCCGCTTTACACCCACTTGACACACTAACAGAGAGATATCAATACATAGGTTTTAAGATTATTACTAGTCAGATATATTCTTGTGCGGTGAATCGGGCGTGTTGAGTCCAGTTCTCTGAGCAAGGAGTAGGTCTTGTCTATTACATATTGGGTTTATGGGACGGTATCTGAGCTAATTTGAAGCTCTTGTTTTATGTATCACCCCACCTCACCTTTCCCGTTAAGCAGCCATAGTGTGTTTTCTGATTGTGTGACTCTGTTCTGTTTTGTAATTCAGTTCAAGTGTAACGGTTTTTACATTCCCTCTATAAGTGACACCTTATGAGAAGTGTCCTTTTCTGTGTGACTTATTTCACTTAGAATCGTCTTACCTAAATCCACTCATCATGCTGCTACTAGCCTTATGACATTGATTTCATGGCTGAGTGATATTCCATTGTACATAAGGACCACAACTTTTTTATCCATTTTTCGCTTTCCTGGGATATTTAAGGTGGAATGAAGTGGAGGTCCTTGTCAACAGAGCAGCCCTAAACATTGGGGTGCTTGTGTCTTGCTGATTTTCAATTTTCCCACTTTATCCCCCCATGCGTGGAAGTGCCCTATGCTCTTTAAGCTGTGTTTTTTAGATGTTTCAGGACACACCGTACACTTCTCCAGAGTGGCTGTTGGCAATTTACATCCCGCCCATCAGTGTAGCAAGGCTCCCATTTCTCCATGGCCTGTCCTGCATTTCTGGTTTTTACACTTTTTTCAGCATGGCCCTTTTGACCGATTGGAAGCGAGACTTCTTTGTAGCGCTGATTTGCCTTTCCAGGTTGCTTGGTTGGCCAAAAAGGGCGTATGCGTTTTTTCCTGAATATATTCAGGAAAAAACGCATACGCCCTTTTTGGCCAAGGGCATCATTGTCAACGTTTTGCCGCTTTTCATGTGCTTTAAAGGCGATTCGAATCTACCTCCTGAAATCTGTTTCCTGCAATTCTGCCTTGATTTCAAATCCTCTTCTTTGCCTTCCCTCAATATATTTGTGGACAAGAGTTATCATTTATAACTCTGCAGGTTTGTGAATTGCAGTGCCCTGAAGCTCCATTTTACAAGTCGCTTTTTTGGGAGCTGGCCGCAAAAGCGCAGGATGGCTTCAGGCCCTGTTCTGGTTCCGGGGGGCAGGCTGAGCCTGTGGTTAATTCTTCTTCCTGATGGGAAAATAGAGTGACCTGTGCCTGTCCCAACACCAAGAGCTGGTATCTCATTGGTTCCCCGTCATCCCGTTCATCCTCAGGACAAATTGCAACCTGTACGGAACAGGAGGTTAAAGGTGCTGATGCTCCAAGTAGGGAGATTGCTAGTAAAGTGGCTGGAATGGCGAACCCGAGCACAAGGAGATGAGAAATGAGGTGCGTTTTAGAAACCTTTCCCCATCACACGGTGTACCATTTTCTGGGTTTCTCATGCATGTTTTCGATGAAGGAAGATGCCCTTGAACCTGGAGATTTGGGACCCATGCGATGGGTAGCACGCAGTATTACTTTAAAGGGTCTGCGTTTGCTCCCCCAACCTCACCAAACCTCTCAGCCCCAAGAGTGTCCACCCTTATGTCTCATCCAGCTGTGGGTCTAGATATGGTCAATCCAGGTTGCATCACAGCCCCTGAACGAATTGTGTAAGAATTTCTCTCTCTTTCCCTGTCTTTGTTTCATGGGTTTTTAAAAGTAATTTATTTTTATAATGGGGTTTAGCTGCTTTTCACGGCTGTGTTTATGCCGCTTTACACCCACTTGACACACTAACAGAGAGATATCAATACATAGGTTTTAAGATTATTACTAGTCAGATATATTCTTGTGCGGTGAATCGGGCGTGTTGAGTCCAGTTCTCTGAGCAAGGAGTAGGTCTTGTCTATTACATATTGGGTTTATGGAACGGTATCTGAGCTAATTTGAAGCTCTTGTTTTATGTATCACCCCACCTCACCTTTCCCGTTAAGCAGCCATAGTGTGTTTTCTGCATGTGTGACTCTGTTCTGTTTTGTAATTCAGTTCAAGTGTAACGGTTTTTACATTCCCTCTATAAGTGACACCTTATGAGAAGTGTCCTTTTCTGTGTGACTTATTTCACTTAGAATCATCTTACCTAAACCCACTCATCATGCTGCTACTAGCCTTATGACATTGATTTCATGGCTGAGTGATATTCCATTGTACATAAGGACCACAACTTTTTTATCCATTTTTCGCTTTCCTGGGATATTTAAGGTGGAATGAAGTGGAGGACCTTGTCAACAGAGCAGCCCTAAACTTTGGGGTGCTTGTGTCTTGCTGATTTTCAATTTTCCCACTTTATCCCCCCATGCGTGGAAGTGCCCTATGCTCTCTAAGCTGTGTTTTTTAGATGTTTCAGGACACACCGTACACTTCTCCAGAGTGGCTGTTGGCAATTTACATCCCGCCCATCAGTGTAGCAAGGCTCCCATTTCTCCATGGCCTGTCCTGCATTTCTGGTTTTGACACTTTTTTCAGCATGGCCCTTTTGACCGATGTGAAGCGAGACTTCTTTGTAGCGCTGATTTGCCTTTCCAGGTTGCTTGGTTGGCCAAAAAGGGTGTATGCGTTTTTTCCTGAATATATTCAGGAAAAAACGCATACGCCCTTTTTGGCCAAGGGCATCATTGTCAACGTTTTGCCGCTTTTCATGTGCTTTAAAGGCGATTCGAATCTACCTCCTGAAATCTGTTTCCTGCAATTCTGCCTTGATTTCAAATCCTCTTCTTTGCCTTCCCTCAATATATTTGTGGACGAGAGTTATCGTTTATAACTCTGCAGGTTTGTGAATTGCAGTACCCTGAAGCTGCATTTTACAAGTCGCTTTTTTGGGAGCTGGCCGCAAAAGCGCAGGATGGCTTCAGGTCCTGTTCTGGTTCCGGGGGGCAGGCTGAGCCTGTGGTTATTTCTTCTTCCTGATGGGAAAATAGAGTGACCTGTGCCTGTCCCAACAGCAAGAGCTAGTCTCTCATTGGTTCCCCGTCTTCCCGTTCATCCTCAGGACAAATTGCAACCTGTACGGAACAGGAGGTTAAAGGTGCTGATGCTCCAAGTAGGGAGATTGCTAGTAAAGTGGCTGGAATGGCGAACCCGAGCACAAGGAGATGAGAAATGAGGTGCGTTTTACAAACTTTTCCCCATCACACGGTGTACCATCTTCTGGGTTTCTCATGCATGTTTTCGATGTAGGAAGATGCCCTTGAACCTGGAGATTTGGGACCCATGCGATGGGTAGCACGCAGTATAACTTTAAAGGGTCTGCGTTTGCTCACCCAACCTCACCAAACCTCTCAGCCCCAAGAGTGTCCACCCTTATGTCTCATCCAGCTGTGGGTCTAGATATGGTCAATCCAGGTTGCATCACAGCCCCTGAACGAATTGTGTAAGAATTTCTCTCTCTTTCCCTGTCTTTGTTTCATGGGTTTTTAAAAGTAATTTATTTTTATAATGGGGTTTAGCTGCTTTTCACGGCTGTGTTTATGCCGCTTTACACCCACTTGACACACTAACAGAGAGATATCAATACATAGGTTTTAAGATTATTACTAGTCAGATATATTCTTGTGCGGTGAATCGGGCGTGTTGAGTCCAGTTCTCTGAGCAAGGAGTAGGTCTTGTCTATTACATATTGGGTTTATGGGACGGTATCTGAGCTAATTTGAAGCTCTTGTTTTATGTATCACCCCACCTCACCTTTCCCGTTAAGCAGCCATAGTGTGTTTTCTGATTGTGTGACTCTGTTCTGTTTTGTAATTCAGTTCAAGTGTAACGGTTTTTACATTCCCTCTATAAGTGACACCTTATGAGAAGTGTCCTTTTCTGTGTGACTTATTTCACTTAGAATCGTCTTACCTAAATCCACTCATCATGCTGCTACTAGCCTTATGACATTGATTTCATGGCTGAGTGATATTCCATTGTACATAAGGACCACAACTTTTTTATCCATTTTTCGCTTTCCTGGGATATTTAAGGTGGAATGAAGTGGAGGTCCTTGTCAACAGAGCAGCCCTAAACATTGGGGTGCTTGTGTCTTCCTGATTTTCAATTTTCCCACTTTATCCCCCCATGCGTGGAAGTGCCCTATGCTCTCTAAGCTGTGTTTTTTAGATGTTTCAGGACACACCGTACACTTCTCCAGAGTGGCTGTTGGCAATTTACATCCCGCCCATCAGTGTAGCAAGGCTCCCATTTCTCCATGGCCTGTCCTGCATTTCTGGTTTTTACACTTTTTTCAGCATGGCCCTTTTGACCGATTGGAAGCGAGACTTCTTTGTAGCGCTGATTTGCCTTTCCAGGTTGCTTGGTTGGCCAAAAAGGGCGTATGCGTTTTTTCCTGAATATATTCAGGAAAAAACGCATACGCCCTTTTTGGCCAAGGGCATCATTGTCAACGTTTTGCCGCTTTTCATGTGCTTTAAAGGCGATTCGAATCTACCTCCTGAAATCTGTTTCCTGCAATTCTGCCTTGATTTCAAATCCTCTTCTTTGCCTTCCCTCAATATATTTGTGGACGAGAGTTATCATTTATAACTCTGCAGGTTTGTGAATTGCAGTGCCCTGAAGCTCCATTTTACAAGTCGCTTTTTTGGGAGCTGGCCGCAAAAGCGCAGGATGGCTTCAGGCCCTGTTCTGGTTCCGGGGGGCAGGCTGAGCCTGTGGTTAATTCTTCTTCCTGATGGGAAAATAGAGTGACCTGTGCCTGTCCCAACACCAAGAGCTAGTCTCTCATTGGTTCCCCGTCATCCCGTTCATCCTCAGGACAAATTGCAACCTGTACGGAACAGGAGGTTAAAGGTGCTGATGCTCCAAGTAGGGAGATTGCTAGTAAAGTGGCTGGAATGGCGAACCCGAGCACAAGGAGATGAGAAATGAGGTGCGTTTTAGAAACCTTTCCCCATCACACGGTGTATCATCTTCTGGGTTTCTCATGCATGTTTTCGATGAAAAAAGATGCCCTTGAACCTGGAGATTTGGGACCCATGCGATGGGTAGCACGCAGTATTACTTTAAAGGGTCTGCGTTTGCTCACCCAACCTCACCAAACCTCTCAGCCCCAAGAGTGTCCACCCTTATGTCTCATCCAGCTGTGGGTCTAGATATGGTCAATCCAGGTTGCATCACAGCCCCTGAACGAATTGTGTAAGAATTTCTCTCTCTTTCCCTGTCTTTGTTTCATGGGTTTTTAAAAGTAATTTATTTTTATAATGGGGTTTAGCTGCTTTTCACGGCTGTGTTTATGCCGCTTTACACCCACTTGACACACTAACAGAGAGATATCAATACATAGGTTTTAAGATTATTACTAGTCAGATATATTCTTGTGCGGTGAATCGGGCGTGTTGAGTCCAGTTCTCTGAGCAAGGAGTAGGTCTTGTCTATTACATATTGGGTTTATGGAACGGTATCTGAGCTAATTTGAAGCTCTTGTTTTATGTATCACCCCACCTCACCTTTCCCGTTAAGCAGCCATAGTGTGTTTTCTGCATGTGTGACTCTGTTCTGTTTTGTAATTCAGTTCAAGTGTAACGGTTTTTACATTCCCTCTATAAGTGACACCTTATGAGAAGTGTCCTTTTCTGTGTGACTTATTTCACTTAGAATCGTCTTACCTAAACCCACTCATCATGCTGCTACTAGCCTTATGACATTGATTTCATGGCTGAGTGATATTCCATTGTACATAAGGACCACAACTTTTTTATCCATTTTTCGCTTTCCTGGGATATTTAAGGTGGAATGAAGTGGAGGACCTTGTCAACAGAGCAGCCCTAAACTTTGGGGTGCTTGTGTCTTGCTGATTTTCAATTTTCCCACTTTATCCCCCCATGCGTGGAAGTGCCCTATGCTCTCTAAGCTCTGTTTTTTAGATGTTTCAGGACACACCGTACACTTCTCCAGAGTGGCTGTTGGCAATTTACATCCCGCCCATCAGTGTAGCAAGGCTCCCATTTCTCCATGGCCTGTCCTGCATTTCTGGTTTTGACACTTTTTTCAGCATGGCCCTTTTGACCGATGGGAAGCGAGACTTCTTTGTAGCGCTGATTTGCCTTTCCAGGTTGCTTGGTTGGCCAAAAAGGGCGTATGCGTTTTTTCCTGAATATATTCAGGAAAAAACGCATACGCCCTTTTTGGCCAAGGGCATCATTGTCAACGTTTTGCCGCTTTTCATGTGCTTTAAAGGCGATTCGAATCTACCTCCTGAAATCTGTTTCCTGCAATTCTGCCTTGATTTCAAATCCTCTTCTTTGCCTTCCCTCAATATATTTGTGGACGAGAGTTATCGTTTATAACTCTGCAGGTTTGTGAATTGCAGTACCCTGAAGCTGCATTTTACAAGTCGCTATTTTGGGAGCTGGCCGCAAAAGCGCAGGATGGCTTCAGGTCCTGTTCTGGTTCCGGGGGGCAGGCTGAGCCTGTGGTTATTTCTTCTTCCTGATGGGAAAATAGAGTGACCTGTGCCTGTCCCAACACCAAGCGCTAGTCTCTCATTGGTTCCCCGTCTTCCCGTTCATCCTCAGGACAAATTGCAACCTGTACGGAACAGGAGGTTAAAGGTGCTGATGCTCCAAGTAGGGAGATTGCTAGTAAAGTGGCTGGAATGGCGAACCCGAGCACAAGGAGATGAGAAATGAGGTGCGTTTTACAAACTTTTCCCCATCACACGGTGTACCATCTTCTGGGTTTCTCATGCATGTTTTCGATGTAGGAAGATGCCCTTGAACCTGGAGATTTGGGACCCATGCGATGGGTAGCACGCAGTATTACTTTAAAGGGTCTGCGTTTGCTCACCCAACCTCACCAAACCTCTCAGCCCCAAGAGTGTCCACCCTTATGTCTCATCCAGCTGTGGGTCTAGATATGGTCAATCCAGGTTGCATCACAGCCCCTGAACGAATTGTGTAAGAATTTCTCTCTCTTTCCCTGTCTTTGTTTCATGGGTTTTTAAAAGTAATTTATTTTTATAATGGGGTTTAGCTGCTTTTCACGGCTGTGTTTATGCCGCTTTACACCCACTTGACACACTAACAGAGAGATATCAATACATAGGTTTTAAGATTATTACTAGTCAGATATATTCTTGTGCGGTGAATCGGGCGTGTTGAGTCCAGTTCTCTGAGCAAGGAGTAGGTCTTGTCTATTACATATTGGGTTTATGGGACGGTATCTGAGCTAATTTGAAGCTCTTGTTTTATGTATCACCCCACCTCACCTTTCCCGTTAAGCAGCCATAGTGTGTTTTCTGATTGTGTGACTCTGTTCTGTTTTGTAATTCAGTTCAAGTGTAACGGTTTTTACATTCCCTCTATAAGTGACACCTTATGAGAAGTGTCCTTTTCTGTGTGACTTATTTCACTTAGAATCGTCTTACCTAAATCCACTCATCATGCTGCTACTAGCCTTATGACATTGATTTCATGGCTGAGTGATATTCCATTGTACATAAGGACCACAACTTTTTTATCCATTTTTCGCTTTCCTGGGATATTTAAGGTGGAATGAAGTGGAGGTCCTTGTCAACAGAGCAGCCCTAAACATTGGGGTGCTTGTGTCTTGCTGATTTTCAATTTTCCCACTTTATCCCCCCATGCGTGGAAGTGCCCTATGCTCTCTAAGCTCTGTTTTTTAGATGTTTCAGGACACACCGTACACTTCTCCAGAGTGGCTGTTGGCAATTTACATCCCGCCCATCAGTGTAGCAAGGCTCCCATTTCTCCATGGCCTGTCCTGCATTTCTGGTTTTTACACTTTTTTCAGCATGGCCCTTTTGACCGATTGGAAGCGAGACTTCTTTGTAGCGCTGATTTGCCTTTCCAGGTTGCTTGGTTGGCCAAAAAGGGCGTATGCGTTTTTTCCTGAATATATTCAGGAAAAAACGCATACGCCCTTTTTGGCCAAGGGCATCATTGTCAACGTTTTGCCGCTTTTCATGTGCTTTAAAGGCGATTCGAATCTACCTCCTGAAATCTGTTTCCTGCAATTTTGCCTTGATTTCAAATCCTCTTCTTTGCCTTCCCTCAATATATTTGTGGACGAGAGTTATCATTTATAACTCTGCAGGTTTGTGAATTGCAGTGCCCTGAAGCTCCATTTTACAAGTCGCTTTTTTGGGAGCTGGCCGCAAAAGCGCAGGATGGCTTCAGGCCCTGTTCTGGTTCCGGGGGGCAGGCTGAGCCTGTGGTTAATTCTTCTTCCTGATGGGAAAATAGAGTGACCTGTGCCTGTCCCAACACCAAGAGCTAGTCTCTCATTGGTTCCCCGTCATCCCGTTCATCCTCAGGACAAATTGCAACCTGTACGGAACAGGAGGTTAAAGGTGCTGATGCTCCAAGTAGGGAGATTGCTAGTAAAGTGGCTGGAATGGCGAACCCGAGCACAAGGAGATGAGAAATGAGGTGCGTTTTAGAAACCTTTCCCCATCACACGGTGTACCATCTTCTGGGTTTCTCATGCATGTTTTCGATGAAAAAAGATGCCCTTGAACCTGGAGATTTGGGACCCATGCGATGGGTAGCACGCAGTATTACTTTAAAGGGTCTGCGTTTGCTCACCCAACCTCACCAAACCTCTCAGCCCCAAGAGTGTCCACCCTTATGTCTCATCCAGCTGTGGGTCTAGATATGGTCAATCCAGGTTGCATCACAGCCCCTGAACGAATTGTGTAAGAATTTCTGTCTCTTTCCCTGTCTTTGTTTCATGGGTTTTTAAAAGTAATTTATTTTTATAATGGGGTTTAGCTGCTTTTCACGGCTGTGTTTATGCCGCTTTACACCCACTTGACACACTAACAGAGAGATATCAATACATAGGTTTTAAGATTATTACTAGTCAGATATATTCTTGTGCGGTGAATCGGGCGTGTTGAGTCCAGTTCTCTGAGCAAGGAGTAGGTCTTGTCTATTACATATTGGGTTTATGGAACGGTATCTGAGCTAATTTGAAGCTCTTGTTTTATGTATCACCCCACCTCACCTTTCCCGTTAAGCAGCCATAGTGTGTTTTCTGCATGTGTGACTCTGTTCTGTTTTGTAATTCAGTTCAAGTGTAACGGTTTTTACATTCCCTCTATAAGTGACACCTTATGAGAAGTGTCCTTTTCTGTGTGACTTATTTCACTTAGAATCGTCTTACCTAAACCCACTCATCATGCTGCTACTAGCCTTATGACATTGATTTCATGGCTGAGTGATATTCCATTGTACATAAGGACCACAACTTTTTTATCCATTTTTCGCTTTCCTGGGATATTTAAGGTGGAATGAAGTGGAGGACCTTGTCAACAGAGCAGCCCTAAACTTTGGGGTGCTTGTGTCTTGCTGATTTTCAATTTTCCCACTTTATCCCCCCATGCGTGGAAGTGCCCTATGCTCTCTAAGCTCTGTTTTTTAGATGTTTCAGGACACACCGTACACTTCTCCAGAGTGGCTGTTGGCAATTTACATCCCGCCCATCAGTGTAGCAAGGCTCCCATTTCTCCATGGCCTGTCCTGCATTTCTGGTTTTGACACTTTTTTCAGAATGGCCCTTTTGACCGATGGGAAGCGAGACTTCTTTGTAGCGCTGATTTGCCTTTAAAGGTTGCTTGGTTGGCCAAAAAGGTCGTATGCGTTTTTTACTGAATATATTCAGGAAAAAACGCATACGCCCTTTTTGGCCAAGGGCATCATTGTCAACGTTTTGCCGCTTTTCATGTGCTTTAAAGGCGATTCGAATCTACCTCCTGAAATCTGTTTCCTGCAATTCTTCCTTGATTTCAAATCCTCTTCTTTGACTTCCCTCAATATATTTGTGGACGAGAGTTATCATTTATAACTCTGCAGGTTTGTGAATTGCAGTGCCCTGAAGCTCCATTTTACAAGTCGCTTTTTTGGGAGCTGGCCGCAAAAGCGCAGGATGGCTTCAGGCCCTGTTCTGGTCCCGGGGGGCACGCAGAGCCTGTGGTTAATTCTTCTTCCTGATGGGAAAATAGAGTGACCTGTGCCTGTCCCAACACCAAGAGCTAGTCTCTCATTGGTTCCCCGTCTTCCCGTTCATCCTCAGGACAAATTGCAACCTGTACGGAACAGGAGGTTAAAGGTGCTGATGCTCCAAGTAGGGAGATTGCTAGTAAAGTGGCTGGAATGGCGAACCCGAGCACAAGGAGATGAGAAATGAGGTGCGTTTTAGAAACCTTTCCCCATCACACGGTGTACCATCGTCTGGGTTTCTCATGCATGTTTTCGATGTAGGAAGATGCCCTTGAACCTGGAGATTTGGGACCCATGCGATGGGTAGCACGCAGTATTACTTTAAAGGGTCTGCATTTGCTCACCCAACCTCACCAAACCTCTCAGCCCCAAGAGTGTCCACCCTTATGTCTCATCCAGCTGTGGGTCTAGATATGGTCAATCCAGGTTGCATCACAGCCCCTGAACGAATTGTGTAAGAATTTCTCTCTCTTTCCCTGTCTTTGTTTCATGGGTTTTTAAAAGTAATTTATTTTTATAATGGGGTTTAGCTGCTTTTCACGGCTGTGTTTAGGCCGCTTTACACCCACTTGACACACTAACAGAGAGATATCAATAAATAGGTTTTAAGATTATTACTAGTCAGATATATTCTTGTGCGGTGAATCGGGCGTGTTGAGTCCAGTTCTCTGAGCAAGGAGTAGGTCTTGTCTATTACATATTGGGTTTATGGAACGGTATCTGAGCTAATTTGAAGCTCTTGTTTTATGTATCACCCCACCTCACCTTTCCCGTTAAGCAGCCATAGTGTGTTTTCTGCATGTGTGACTCTGTTCTGTTTTGTAATTCAGTTCAAGTGTAACGGTTTTTACATTCCCTCTATAAGTGACACCTTATGAGAAGTGTCCTTTTCTGTGTGACTTATTTCACTTAGAATCGTCTTACCTAAATCCACTCATCATGCTGCTACTAGCCTTATGACATTTATTTCATGGCTGAGTGATATTCCATTGTACATAAGGAGCACAAATTTTTATCCATTTTTCGCTTTCCTGGGATATTTAAGGTGGAATGAAGTGGAGGTCCTTGTCAACAGAGCAGCCCTAAACTTTGGGGTGCTTGTGTCTTGCTGATTTTCAATTTTCCCACTTTATCCCCCCATGCGTGGAAGTGCCCTATGCTCTCTAAGCTGTGTTTTTTAGATGTTTCAGGACACACCGTACACTTCTCCAGAGTGGCTGTTGGCAATTTACATCCCGCCCATCAGTGTAGCAAGGCTCCCATTTCTCCATGGCCTGTCCTGCATTTCTGGTTTTGACACTTTTTTCAGCATGGCCCTTTTGACCGATGGGAAGCGAGACTTCTTTGTAGCGCTGATTTGCCTTTCCAGGTTGCTTGGTTGGCCAAAAAGGGCGTATGCGTTTTTTCCTGAATATATTCAGGAAAAAACGCATACGCCCTTTTTGGCCAAGGGCATCATTGTCAACGTTTTGCCGCTTTTCATGTGCTTTAAAGGCGATTCGAATCTACCTCCTGAAATCTGTTTCCTGCAATTCTGCCTTGATTTCAAATCCTCTTCTTTGCCTTCCCTCAATATATTTGTGGACGAGAGTTATCGTTTATAACTCTGCAGGTTTGTGAATTGCAGTACCCTGAAGCTGCATTTTACAAGTCGCTTTTTTGGGAGCTGGCCGCAAAAGCGCAGGATGGCTTCAGGTCCTGTTCTGGTTCCGGGGGGCAGGCTGAGCCTGTGGTTATTTCTTCTTCCTGATGGGAAAATAGAGTGACCTGTGCCTGTCCCAACAGCAAGAGCTAGTCTCTCATTGGTTCCCCGTCTTCCCGTTCATCCTCAGGACAAATTGCAACCTGTACGGAACAGGAGGTTAAAGGTGCTGATGCTCCAAGTAGGGAGATTGCTAGTAAAGTGGCTGGAATGGCGAACCCGAGCACAAGGAGATGAGAAATGAGGTGCGTTTTACAAACTTTTCCCCATCACACGGTGTACCATCTTCTGGGTTTCTCATGCATGTTTTCGATGTAGGAAGATGCCCTTGAACCTGGAGATTTGGGACCCATGCGATGGGTAGCACGCAGTATTACTTTAAAGGGTCTGCGTTTGCTCACCCAACCTCACCAAACCTCTCAGCCCCAAGAGTGTCCACCCTTATGTCTCATCCAGCTGTGGGTCTAGATATGGTCAATCCAGGTTGCATCACAGCCCCTGAACGAATTGTGTAAGAATTTCTCTCTCTTTCCCTGTCTTTGTTTCATGGGTTTTTAAAAGTAATTTATTTTTATAATGGGGTTTAGCTGCTTTTCACGGCTGTGTTTATGCCGCTTTACACCCACTTGACACACTAACAGAGAGATATCAATACATAGGTTTTAAGATTATTACTAGTCAGATATATTCTTGTGCGGTGAATCGGGCGTGTTGAGTCCAGTTCTCTGAGCAAGGAGTAGGTCTTGTCTATTACATATTGGGTTTATGGGACGGTATCTGAGCTAATTTGAAGCTCTTGTTTTATGTATCACCCCACCTCACCTTTCCCGTTAAGCAGCCATAGTGTGTTTTCTGATTGTGTGACTCGGTTCTGTTTTGTAATTCAGTTCAAGTGTAACGGTTTTTACATTCCCTCTATAAGTGACACCTTATGAGAAGTGTCCTTTTCTGTGTGACTTATTTCACTTAGAATCGTCTTACCTAAATCCACTTATCATGCTGCTACTAGCCTTATGACATTGATTTCATGGCTGAGTGATATTCCATTGTACATAAGGACCACAACTTTTTTATCCATTTTTCGCTTTCCTGGGATATTTAAGGTGGAATGAAGTGGAGGTCCTTGTCAACAGAGCAGCCCTAAACATTGGGGTGCTTGTGTCTTGCTGATTTTCAATTTTCCCACTTTATCCCCCCATGCGTGGAAGTGCCCTATGCTCTTCAAGCTGTGTTTTTTAGATGTTTCAGGACACACCGTACACTTCTCCAGAGTGGCTGTTGGCAATTTACATCCCGCCCATCAGTGTAGCAAGGCTCCCATTTCTCCATGGCCTGTCCTGCATTTCTGGTTTTTACACTTTTTTCAGCATGGCCCTTTTGACCGATTGGAAGCGAGACTTCTTTGTAGCGCTGATTTGCCTTTCCAGGTTGCTTGGTTGGCCAAAAAGGGCGTATGCGTTTTTTCCTGAATATATTCAGGAAAAAACGCATACGCCCTTTTTGGCCAAGGGCATCATTGTCAACGTTTTGCCGCTTTTCATGTGCTTTAAAGGCGATTCGAATCTACCTCCTGAAATCTGTTTCCTGCAATTCTGCCTTGATTTCAAATCCTCTTCTTTGCCTTCCCTCAATATATTTGTGGACAAGAGTTATCATTTATAACTCTGCAGGTTTGTGAATTGCAGTGCCCTGAAGCTCCATTTTACAAGTCGCTTTTTTGGGAGCTGGCCGCAAAAGCGCAGGATGGCTTCAGGCCCTGTTCTGGTTCCGGGGGGCAGGCTGAGCCTGTGGTTAATTCTTCTTCCTGATGGGAAAATAGAGTGACCTGTGCCTGTCCCAACACCAAGAGCTGGTATCTCATTGGTTCCCCGTCATCCCGTTCATCCTCAGGACAAATTGCAACCTGTACGGAACAGGAGGTTAAAGGTGCTGATGCTCCAAGTAGGGAGATTGCTAGTAAAGTGGCTGGAATGGCGAACCCGAGCACAAGGAGATGAGAAATGAGGTGCGTTTTAGAAACCTTTCCCCATCACACGGTGTACCATTTTCTGGGTTTCTCATGAATGTTTTCGATGAAGGAAGATGCCCTTGAACCTGGAGATTTGGGACCCATGCGATGGGTAGCACGCAGTATTACTTTAAAGGGTCTGCGTTTGCTCACCCAACCTCACCAAACCTCTCAGCCCCAAGAGTGTCCGCCCTTATGTCTCATCCAGCTGTGGGTCTAGATATGGTCAATCCAGGTTGCATCACAGCCCCTGAACGAATTGTGTAAGAATTTCTCTCTCTTTCCCTGTCTTTGTTTCATGGGTTTTTAAAAGTAATTTATTTTTATAATGGGGTTTAGCTGCTTTTCACGGCTGTGTTTATGCCGCTTTACACCCACTTGACACACTAACAGAGAGATATCAATACATAGGTTTTAAGATTATTACTAGTCAGATATATTCTTGTGCGGTGAATCGGGCGTGTTGAGTCCAGTTCTCTGAGCAAGGAGTAGGTCTTGTCTATTACATATTGGGTTTATGGAACGGTATCTGAGCTAATTTGAAGCTCTTGTTTTATGTATCACCCCACCTCACCTTTCCCGTTAAGCAGCCATAGTGTGTTTTCTGCATGTGTGACTCTGTTCTGTTTTGTAATTCAGTTCAAGTGTAACGGTTTTTACATTCCCTCTATAAGTGACACCTTATGAGAAGTGTCCTTTTCTGTGTGACTTATTTCACTTAGAATCGTCTTACCTAAACCCACTCATCATGCTGCTACTAGCCTTATGACATTGATTTCATGGCTGAGTGATATTCCATTGTACATAAGGACCACAACTTTTTTATCCATTTTTCGCTTTCCTGGGATATTTAAGGTGGAATGAAGTGGAGGACCTTGTCAACAGAGCAGCCCTAAACTTTGGGGTGCTTGTGTCTTGCTGATTTTCAATTTTCCCACTTTATCCCCCCATGCGTGGAAGTGCCCTATGCTCTCTAAGCTGTGTTTTTTAGATGTTTCAGGACACACCGTACACTTCTCCAGAGTGGCTGTTGGCAATTTACATCCCGCCCATCAGTGTAGCAAGGCTCCCATTTCTCCATGGCCTGTCCTGCATTTCTGGTTTTGACACTTTTTTCAGCATGGCCCTTTTGACCGATGGGAAGCGAGACTTCTTTGTAGCGCTGATTTGCCTTTCCAGGTTGCTTGGTTGGCCAAAAAGGGCGTATGCGTTTTTTCCTGAATATATTCAGGAAAAAACGCATACGCCCTTTTTGGCCAAGGGCATCATTGTCAACGTTTTGCCGCTTTTCATGTGCTTTAAAGGCGATTCGAATCTACCTCCTGAAATCTGTTTCCTGCAATTCTGCCTTGATTTCAAATCCTCTTCTTTGCCTTCCCTCAATATATTTGTGGACGAGAGTTATCGTTTATAACTCTGCAGGTTTGTGAATTGCAGTACCCTGAAGCTGCATTTTACAAGTCGCTTTTTTGGGAGCTGGCCGCAAAAGCGCAGGATGGCTTCAGGTCCTGTTCTGGTTCCGGGGGGCAGGCTGAGCCTGTGGTTATTTTTTCTTCCTGATGGGAAAATAGAGTGACCTGTGCCTGTCCCAACAGCAAGAGCTAGTCTCTCATTGGTTCCCCGTCTTCCCGTTCATCCTCAGGACAAATTGCAACCTGTACGGAACAGGAGGTTAAAGGTGCTGATGCTCCAAGTAGGGAGATTGCTAGTAAAGTGGCTGGAATGGCGAACCCGAGCACAAGGAGATGAGAAATGAGGTGCGTTTTACAAACTTTTCCCCATCACACGGTGTACCATCTTCTGGGTTTCTCATGCATGTTTTCGATGTAGGAAGATGCCCTTGAACCTGGAGATTTGGGACCCATGCGATGGGTAGCACGCAGTATTACTTTAAAGGGTCTGCGTTTGCTCACCCAACCTCACCAAACCTCTCAGCCCCAAGATTGTCCACCCTTATGTCTCATCCAGCTGTGGGTCTAGATATGGTCAATCCAGGTTGCATCACAGCCCCTGAACGAATTGTGTAAGAATTTCTCTCTCTTTCCCTGTCTTTGTTTCATGGGTTTTTAAAAGTAATTTATTTTTATAATGGGGTTTAGCTGCTTTTCACGGCTGTGTTTATGCCGCTTTACACCCACTTGACACACTAACAGAGAGATATCAATACATAGGTTTTAAGATTATTACTAGTCAGATATATTCTTGTGCGGTGAATCGGGCGTGTTGAGTCCAGTTCTCTGAGCAAGGAGTAGGTCTTGTCTATTACATATTGGGTTTATGGGACGGTATCTGAGCTAATTTGAAGCTCTTGTTTTATGTATCACCCCACCTCACCTTTCCCGTTAAGCAGCCATAGTGTGTTTTCTGATTGTGTGACTCTGTTCTGTTTTGTAATTCAGTTCAAGTGTAACGGTTTTTACATTCCCTCTATAAGTGACACCTTATGAGAAGTGTCCTTTTCTGTGTGACTTATTTCACTTAGAATCGTCTTACCTAAATCCACTCATCATGCTGCTACTAGCCTTATGACATTGATTTCATGGCTGAGTGATATTCCATTGTACATAAGGACCACAACTTTTTTATCCATTTTTCGCTTTCCTGGGATATTTAAGGTGGAATGAAGTGGAGGTCCTTGTCAACAGAGCAGCCCTAAACATTGGGGTGCTTGTGTCTTGCTGATTTTCAATTTTCCCACTTTATCCCCCCATGCGTGGAAGTGCCCTATGCTCTCTAAGCTGTGTTTTTTAGATGTATCAGGACACACCGTACACTTCTCCAGAGTGGCTGTTGGCAATTTACATCCCGCCCATCAGTGTAGCAAGGCTCCCATTTCTCCATGGCCTGTCCTGCATTTCTGGTTTTTACACTTTTTTCAGCATGGCCCTTTTGACCGATTGGAAGCGAGACTTCTTTGTAGCGCTGATTTGCCTTTCCAGGTTGCTTGGTTGGCCAAAAAGGGCGTATGCGTTTTTTCCTGAATATATTCAGGAAAAAACGCATACGCCCTTTTTGGCCAAGGGCATCATTGTCAACGTTTTGCCGCTTTTCATGTGCTTTAAAGGCGATTCGAATCTACCTCCTGAAATCTGTTTCCTGCAATTCTGCCTTGATTTCAAATCCTCTTCTTTGCCTTCCCTCAATATATTTGTGGACGAGAGTTATCATTTATAACTCTGCAGGTTTGTGAATTGCAGTGCCCTGAAGCTCCATTTTACAAGTCGCTTTTTTGGGAGCTGGCCGCAAAAGCGCAGGATGGCTTCAGGCCCTGTTCTGGTTCCGGGGGGCAGGCTGAGCCTGTGGTTAATTCTTCTTCCTGATGGGAAAATAGAGTGACCTGTGCCTGTCCCAACACCAAGAGCTAGTCTCTCATTGGTTCCCCGTCATCCCGTTCATCCTCAGGACAAATTGCAACCTGTACGGAACAGGAGGTTAAAGGTGCTGATGCTCCAAGTAGGGAGATTGCTAGTAAAGTGGCTGGAATGGCGAACCCGAGCACAAGGAGATGAGAAATGAGGTGCGTTTTAGAAACCTTTCCCCATCACACGGTGTACCATCTTCTGGGTTTCTCATGCATGTTTTCGATGAAAAAAGATGCCCTTGAACCTGGAGATTTGGGACCCATGCGATGGGTAGCACGCAGTATTACTTTAAAGGGTCTGCGTTTGCTCACCCAACCTCACCAAACCTCTCAGCCCCAAGAGTGTCCACCCTTATGTCTCATCCAGCTGTGGGTCTAGATATGGTCAATCCAGGTTGCATCACAGCCCCTGAACGAATTGTGTAAGAATTTCTCTCTCTTTCCCTGTCTTTGTTTCATGGGTTTTTAAAAGTAATTTATTTTTATAATGGGGTTTAGCTGCTTTTCACGGCTGTGTTTATGCCGCTTTACACCCACTTGACACACTAACAGAGAGATATCAATACATAGGTTTTAAGATTATTACTAGTCAGATATATTCTTGTGCGGTGAATCGGGCGTGTTGAGTCCAGTTCTCTGAGCAAGGAGTAGGTCTTGTCTATTACATATTGGGTTTATGGAACGGTATCTGAGCTAATTTGAAGCTCTTGTTTTATGTATCACCCCACCTCACCTTTCCCGTTAAGCAGCCATAGTGTGTTTTCTGCATGTGTGACTCTGTTCTGTTTTGTAATTCAGTTCAAGTGTAACGGTTTTTACATTCCCTCTATAAGTGACACCTTATGAGAAGTGTCCTTTTCTGTGTGACTTATTTCACTTAGAATCGTCTTACCTAAACCCACTCATCATGCTGCTACTAGCCTTATGACATTGATTTCATGGCTGAGTGATATTCCATTGTACATAAGGACCACAACTTTTTTATCCATTTTTCGCTTTCCTGGGATATTTAAGGTGGAATGAAGTGGAGGACCTTGTCAACAGAGCAGCCCTAAACTTTGGGGTGCTTGTGTCTTGCTGATTTTCAATTTTCCCACTTTATCCCCCCATGCGTGGAAGTGCCCTATGCTCTCTAAGCTGTGTTTTTTAGATGTTTCAGGACACACCGTACACTTCTCCAGAGTGGCTGTTGGCAATTTACATCCCGCCCATCAGTGTAGCAAGGCTCCCATTTCTCCATGGCCTGTCCTGCATTTCTGGTTTTGACACTTTTTTCAGAATGGCCCTTTTGACCGATGGGAAGCGAGACTTCTTTGTAGCGCTGATTTGCCTTTCCAGGTTGCTTGGTTGGCCAAAAAGGGCGTATGCGTTTTTTCCTGAATATATTCAGGAGAAAACGCATACGCCCTTTTTGGCCAAGGGCATCATTGTCAACGTTTTGCCGCTTTTCATGTGCTTTAAAGGCGATTCGAATCTACCTCCTGAAATCTGTTTCCTGCAATTCTGCCTTGATTTCAAATCCTCTTCTTTGCCTTCCCTCAATATATTTGTGGACGAGAGTTATCGTTTATAACTCTGCAGGTTTGTGAATTGCAGTGCCCTGAAGCTCCATTTTACAAGTCGCTTTTTTGGGAGCTGGCCGCAAAAGCGCAGGATGGCTTCAGGCCCTGTTCTGGTTCCGGGGGGCAGGCTGAGCCTGTGGTTAATTCTTCTTCCTGATGGGAAAATAGAGTGACCTGTGCCTGTCCCAACACCAAGAGCTAGTCTCTCATTGGTTCCCCGTCTTCCCGTTCATCCTCAGGACAAATTGCAACCTGTACGGAACAGGAGGTTAAAGGTGCTGATGCTCCAAGTAGGGAGATTGCTAGTAAAGTGGCTGGAATGGCGAACCCGAGCACAAGGAGATGAGAAATGAGGTGCGTTTTAGAAACCTTTCCCCATCACACGGTGTACCATCTTCTGGGTTTCTCATGCATGTTTTCGATGAAGGAAGATGCCCTTGAACCTGGAGATTTGGGACCCATGCGATGGGTAGCACGCAGTATTACTTTAAAGGGTCTGCGTTTGCTCACCCAACCTCACCAAACCTCTCAGCCCCAAGAGTGTCCACCCTTATGTCTCATCCAGCTGTGGGTCTAGATATGGTCAATCCAGGTTGCATCACAGCCCCTGAACGAATTGTGTAAGAATTTCTCTCTCTTTCCCTGTCTTTGTTTCATGGGTTTTTAAAAGTAATTTATTTTTATAATGGGATTTAGCTGCTTTTCACGGCTGTGTTTATGCCGCTTTACACCCACTTGACACACTAACAGAGAGATATCAATACATAGGTTTTAAGATTATTACTAGTCAGATATATTCTTGTGCGGTGAATCGGGCGTGTTGAGTCCAGTTCTCTGAGCAAGGAGTAGGTCTTGTCTATTACATATTGGGTTTATGGAACGGTATCTGAGCTAATTTGAAGCTCTTGTTTTATGTATCACCCCACCTCACCTTTCCCGTTAAGCAGCCATAGTGTGTTTTCTGCATGTGTGACTCTGTTCTGTTTTGTAATTCAGTTCAAGTGTAACGGTTTTTACATTCCCTCTATAAGTGACACCTTATGAGAAGTGTCCTTTTCTGTGTGACTTATTTCACTTAGAATCGTCTTACCTAAACCCACTCATCATGCTGCTACTAGCCTTATGACATTGATTTCATGGCTGAGTGATATTCCATTGTACATAAGGACCACAACTTTTTTATCCATTTTTCGCTTTCCTGGGATATTTAAGGTGGAATGAAGTGGAGGACCTTGTCAACAGAGCAGCCCTAAACTTTGGGGTGCTTGTGTCTTGCTGATTTTCAATTTTCCCACTTTATCCCCCCATGCGTGGAAGTGCCCTATGCTCTCTAAGCTCTGTTTTTTAGATGTTTCAGGACACACCGTACACTTCTCCAGAGTGGCTGTTGGCAATTTACATCCCGCCCATCAGTGTAGCAAGGCTCCCATTTCTCCATGGCCTGTCCTGCATTTCTGGTTTTGACACTTTTTTCAGCATGGCCCTTTTGACCGATGGGAAGCGAGACTTCTTTGTAGCGCTGATTTGCCTTTCCAGGTTGCTTGGTTGGCCAAAAAGGGCGTATGCGTTTTTTCCTGAATATATTCAGGAAAAAACGCATACGCCCTTTTTGGCCAAGGGCATCATTGTCAACGTTTTGCCGCTTTTCATGTGCTTTAAAGGCGATTCGAATCTACCTCCTGAAATCTGTTTCCTGCAATTCTGCCTTGATTTCAAATCCTCTTCTTTGCCTTCCCTCAATATATTTGTGGACGAGAGTTATCGTTTATAACTCTGCAGGTTTGTGAATTGCAGTACCCTGAAGCTGCATTTTACAAGTCGCTTTTTTGGGAGCTGGCCGCAAAAGCGCAGGATGGCTTCAGGTCCTGTTCTGGTTCCGGGGGGCAGGCTGAGCCTGTGGTTATTTCTTCTTCCTGATGGGAAAATAGAGTGACCTGTGCCTGTCCCAACACCAAGAGCTAGTCTCTCATTGGTTCCCCGTCTTCCCGTTCATCCTCAGGACAAATTGCAACCTGTACGGAACAGGAGGTTAAAGGTGCTGATGCTCCAAGTAGGGAGATTGCTAGTAAAGTGGCTGGAATGGCGAACCCGAGCACAAGGAGATGAGAAATGAGGTGCGTTTTACAAACTTTTCCCCATCACACGGTGTACCATCTTCTGGGTTTCTCATGCATGTTTTCGATGTAGGAAGATGCCCTTGAACCTGGAGATTTGGGACCCATGCGATGGGTAGCACGCAGTATTACTTTAAAGGGTCTGCGTTTGCTCACCCAACCTCACCAAACCTCTCAGCCCCAAGAGTGTCCACCCTTATGTCTCATCCAGCTGTGGGTCTAGATATGGTCAATCCAGGTTGCATCACAGCCCCTGAACGAATTGTGTAAGAATTTCTCTCTCTTTCCCTGTCTTTGTTTCATGGGTTTTTAAAAGTAATTTATTTTTATAATGGGGTTTAGCTGCTTTTCACGGCTGTGTTTATGCCGCTTTACACCCACTTGACACACTAACAGAGAGATATCAATACATAGGTTTTAAGATTATTACTAGTCAGATATATTCTTGTGCGGTGAATCGGGCGTGTTGAGTCCAGTTCTCTGAGCAAGGAGTAGGTCTTGTCTATTACATATTGGGTTTATGGGACGGTATCTGAGCTAATTTGAAGCTCTTGTTTTATGTATCACCCCACCTCACCTTTCCCGTTAAGCAGCCATAGTGTGTTTTCTGATTGTGTGACTCTGTTCTGTTTTGTAATTCAGTTCAAGTGTAACGGTTTTTACATTCCCTCTATAAGTGACACCTTATGAGAAGTGTCCTTTTCTGTGTGACTTATTTCACTTAGAATCGTCTTACCTAAATCCACTCATCATGCTGCTACTAGCCTTATGACATTGATTTCATGGCTGAGTGATATTCCATTGTACATAAGGACCACAACTTTTTTATCCATTTTTCGCTTTCCTGGGATATTTAAGGTGGAATGAAGTGGAGGTCCTTGTCAACAGAGCAGCCCTAAACATTGGGGTGCTTGTGTCTTGCTGATTTTCAATTTTCCCACTTTATCCCCCCATGCGTGGAAGTGCCCTATGCTCTCTAAGCTGTGTTTTTTAGATGTTTCAGGACACACCGTACACTTCTCCAGAGTGGCTGTTGGCAATTTACATCCCGCCCATCAGTGTAGCAAGGCTCCCATTTCTCCATGGCCTGTCCTGCATTTCTGGTTTTTACACTTTTTTCAGCATGGCCCTTTTGACCGATTGGAAGCGAGACTTCTTTGTAGCGCTGATTTGCCTTTCCAGGTTGCTGGGTTGGCCAAAAAGGGCGTATGCGTTTTTTCCTGAATATATTCAGGAAAAAACGCATACGCCCTTTTTGGCCAAGGGCATCATTGTCAACGTTTTGCCGCTTTTCATGTGCTTTAAAGGCGATTCGAATCTACCTCCTGAAATCTGTTTCCTGCAATTCTGCCTTGATTTCAAATCCTCTTCTTTGCCTTCCCTCAATATATTTGTGGACGAGAGTTATCATTTATAACTCTGCAGGTTTGTGAATTGCAGTGCCCTGAAGCTCCATTTTACAAGTCGCTTTTTTGGGAGCTGGCCGCAAAAGCGCAGGATGGCTTCAGGCCCTGTTCTGCTTCCGGGGGGCAGGCTGAGCCTGTGGTTAATTCTTCTTCCTGATGGGAAAATAGAGTGACCTGTGCCTGTCCCAACACCAAGAGCTAGTCTCTCATTGGTTCCCCGTCATCCCGTTCATCCTCAGGACAAATTGCAACCTGTACGGAACAGGAGGTTAAAGGTGCTGATGCTCCAAGTAGGGAGATTGCTAGTAAAGTGGCTGGAATGGCGAACCCGAGCACAAGGAGATGAGAAATGAGGTGCGTTTTAGAAACCTTTCCCCATCACATGGTGTACCATCTTCTGGGTTTCTCATGCATGTTTTCGATGAAAAAAGATGCCCTTGAACCTGGAGATTTGGGACCCATGCGATGGGTAGCACGCAGTATTACTTTAAAGGGTCTGCGTTTGCTCACCCAACCTCACCAAACCTCTCAGCCCCAAGAGTGTCCACCCTTATGTCTCATCCAGCTGTGGGTCTAGATATGGTCAATCCAGGTTGCATCACAGCCCCTGAACGAATTGTGTAAGAATTTCTCTCTCTTTCCCTGTCTTTGTTTCATGGGTTTTTAAAAGTAATTTATTTTTATAATGGGGTTTAGCTGCTTTTCACGGCTGTGTTTATGCCGCTTTACACCCACTTGACACACTAACAGAGAGATATCAATACATAGGTTTTAAGATTATTACTAGTCAGATATATTCTTGTGCGGTGAATCGGGCGTGTTGAGTCCAGTTCTCTGAGCAAGGAGTAGGTCTTGTCTATTACATATTGGGTTTATGGAACGGTATCTGAGCTAATTTGAAGCTCTTGTTTTATGTATCACCCCACCTCACCTTTCCCGTTAAGCAGCCATAGTGTGTTTTCTGCATGTGTGACTCTGTTCTGTTTTGTAATTCAGTTCAAGTGTAACGGTTTTTACATTCCCTCTATAAGTGACACCTTATGAGAAGTGTCCTTTTCTGTGTGACTTATTTCACTTAGAATCGTCTTACCTAAACCCACTCATCATGCTGCTACTAGCCTTATGACATTGATTTCATGGCTGAGTGATATTCCATTGTACATAAGGACCACAACTTTTTTATCCATTTTTCGCTTTCCTGGGATATTTAAGGTGGAATGAAGTGGAGGACCTTGTCAACAGAGCAGCCCTAAACTTTGGGGTGCTTGTGTCTTGCTGATTTTCAATTTTCCCACTTTATCCCCCCATGCGTGGAAGTGCCCTATGCTCTCTAAGCTCTGTTTTTTAGATGTTTCAGGACACACCGTACACTTCTCCAGAGTGGCTGTTGGCAATTTACATCCCGCCCATCAGTGTAGCAAGGCTCCCATTTCTCCATGGCCTGTCCTGCATTTCTGGTTTTGACACTTTTTTCAGAATGGCCCTTTTGACCGATGGGAAGCGAGACTTCTTTGTAGCGCTGATTTGCCTTTCCAGGTTGCTTGGTTGGCCAAAAAGGGCGTATGCGTTTTTTCCTGAATATATTCAGGAGAAAACGCATACGCCCTTTTTGGCCAAGGGCATCATTGTCAACGTTTTGCCGCTTTTCATGTGCTTTAAAGGCGATTCGAATCTACCTCCTGAAATCTGTTTCCTGCAATTCTGCCTTGATTTCAAATCCTCTTCTTTGCCTTCCCTCAATATATTTGTGGACGAGAGTTATCATTTATAACTCTGCAGGTTTGTGAATTGCAGTGCCCTGAAGCTCCATTTTACAAGTCGCTTTTTTGGGAGCTGGCCGCAAAAGCGCAGGATGGCTTCAGGCCCTGTTCTGGTTCCGGGGGGCAGGCTGAGCCTGTGGTTAATTCTTCTTCCTGATGGGAAAATAGAGTGACCTGTGCCTGTCCCAACACCAAGAGCTAGTCTCTCATTGGTTCCCCGTCTTCCCGTTCATCCTCAGGACAAATTGCAACCTGTACGGAACAGGAGGTTAAAGGTGCTGATGCTCCAAGTAGGGAGATTGCTAGTAAAGTGGCTGGAATGGCGAACCCGAGCACAAGGAGATGAGAAATGAGGTGCGTTTTAGAAACCTTTCCCCATCACACGGTGTACCATCTTCTGGGTTTCTCATGCATGTTTTCGATGAAGGAAGATGCCCTTGAACCTGGAGATTTGGGACCCATGCGATGGGTAGCACGCAGTATTACTTTAAAGGGTCTGCGTTTGCTCACCCAACCTCACCAAACCTCTCAGCCCCAAGAGTGTCCACCCTTATGTCTCATCCAGCTGTGGGTCTAGATATGGTCAATCCAGGTTGCATCACAGCCCCTGAACGAATTGTGTAAGAATTTCTCTCTCTTTCCCTGTCTTTGTTTCATGGGTTTTTAAAAGTAATTTATTTTTATAATGGGGTTTAGCTGCTTTTCACGGCTGTGTTTATGCCGCTTTACACCCACTTGACACACTAACAGAGAGATATCAATACATAGGTTTTAAGATTATTACTAGTCAGATATATTCTTGTGCGGTGAATCGGGCGTGTTGAGTCCAGTTCTCTGAGCAAGGAGTAGGTCTTGTCTATTACATATTGGGTTTATGGAACGGTATCTGAGCTAATTTGAAGCTCTTGTTTTATGTATCACCCCACCTCACCTTTCCCGTTAAGCAGCCATAGTGTGTTTTCTGCATGTGTGACTCTGTTCTGTTTTGTAATTCAGTTCAAGTGTAACGGTTTTTACATTCCCTCTATAAGTGACACCTTATGAGAAGTGTCCTTTTCTGTGTGACTTATTTCACTTAGAATCGTCTTACCTAAACCCACTCATCATGCTGCTACTAGCCTTATGACATTGATTTCATGGCTGAGTGATATTCCATTGTACATAAGGACCACAACTTTTTTATCCATTTTTCGCTTTCCTGGGATATTTAAGGTGGAATGAAGTGGAGGACCTTGTCAACAGAGCAGCCCTAAACTTTGGGGTGCTTGTGTCTTGCTGATTTTCAATTTTCCCACTTTATCCCCCCATGCGTGGAAGTGCCCTATGCTCTCTAAGCTCTGTTTTTTAGATGTTTCAGGACACACCGTACACTTCTCCAGAGTGGCTGTTGGCAATTTACATCCCGCCCATCAGTGTAGCAAGGCTCCCATTTCTCCATGGCCTGTCCTGCATTTCTGGTTTTGACACTTTTTTCAGCATGGCCCTTTTGACCGATGGGAAGCGAGACTTCTTTGTAGCGCTGATTTGCCTTTCCAGGTTGCTTGGTTGGCCAAAAAGGGCGTATGCGTTTTTTCCTGAATATATTCAGGAAAAAACGCATACGCCCTTTTTGGCCAAGGGCATCATTGTCAACGTTTTGCCGCTTTTCATGTGCTTTAAAGGCGATTCGAATCTACCTCCTGAAATCTGTTTCCTGCAATTCTGCCTTGATTTCAAATCCTCTTCTTTGCCTTCCCTCAATATATTTGTGGACGAGAGTTATCGTTTATAACTCTGCAGGTTTGTGAATTGCAGTACCCTGAAGCTGCATTTTACAAGTCGCTTTTTTGGGAGCTGGCCGCAAAAGCGCAGGATGGCTTCAGGTCCTGTTCTGGTTCCGGGGGGCAGGCTGAGCCTGTGGTTATTTCTTCTTCCTGATGGGAAAATAGAGTGACCTGTGCCTGTCCCAACACCAAGAGCTAGTCTCTCATTGGTTCCCCGTCTTCCCGTTCATCCTCAGGACAAATTGCAACCTGTACGGAACAGGAGGTTAAAGGTGCTGATGCTCCAAGTAGGGAGATTGCTAGTAAAGTGGCTGGAATGGCGAACCCGAGCACAAGGAGATGAGAAATGAGGTGCGTTTTACAAACTTTTCCCCATCACACGGTGTACCATCTTCTGGGTTTCTCATGCATGTTTTCGATGTAGGAAGATGCCCTTGAACCTGGAGATTTGGGACCCATGCGATGGGTAGCACGCAGTATTACTTTAAAGGGTCTGCGTTTGCTCACCCAACCTCACCAAACCTCTCAGCCCCAAGAGTGTCCACCCTTATGTCTCATCCAGCTGTGGGTCTAGATATGGTCAATCCAGGTTGCATCACAGCCCCTGAACGAATTGTGTAAGAATTTCTCTCTCTTTCCCTGTCTTTGTTTCATGGGTTTTTAAAAGTAATTTATTTTTATAATGGGGTTTAGCTGCTTTTCACGGCTGTGTTTATGCCGCTTTACACCCACTTGACACACTAACAGAGAGATATCAATACATAGGTTTTAAGATTATTACTAGTCAGATATATTCTTGTGCGGTGAATCGGGCGTGTTGAGTCCAGTTCTCTGAGCAAGGAGTAGGTCTTGTCTATTACATATTGGGTTTATGGGACGGTATCTGAGCTAATTTGAAGCTCTTGTTTTATGTATCACCCCACCTCACCTTTCCCGTTAAGCAGCCATAGTGTGTTTTCTGATTGTGTGACTCTGTTCTGTTTTGTAATTCAGTTCAAGTGTAACGGTTTTTACATTCCCTCTATAAGTGACACCTTATGAGAAGTGTCCTTTTCTGTGTGACTTATTTCACTTAGAATCGTCTTACCTAAATCCACTCATCATGCTGCTACTAGCCTTATGACATTGATTTCATGGCTGAGTGATATTCCATTGTACATAAGGACCACAACTTTTTTATCCATTTTTCGCTTTCCTGGGATATTTAAGGTGGAATGAAGTGGAGGTCCTTGTCAACAGAGCAGCCCTAAACATTGGGGTGCTTGTGTCTTGCTGATTTTCAATTTTCCCACTTTATCCCCCCATGCGTGGAAGTGCCCTATGCTCTCTAAGCTGTGTTTTTTAGATGTATCAGGACACACCGTACACTTCTCCAGAGTGGCTGTTGGCAATTTACATCCCGCCCATCAGTGTAGCAAGGCTCCCATTTCTCCATGGCCTGTCCTGCATTTCTGGTTTTTACACTTTTTTCAGCATGGCCCTTTTGACCGATTGGAAGCGAGACTTCTTTGTAGCGCTGATTTGCCTTTCCAGGTTGCTTGGTTGGCCAAAAAGGGCGTATGCGTTTTTTCCTGAATATATTCAGGAAAAAACGCATACGCCCTTTTTGGCCAAGGGCATCATTGTCAACGTTTTGCCGCTTTTCATGTGCTTTAAAGGCGATTCGAATCTACCTCCTGAAATCTGTTTCCTGCAATTCTGCCTTGATTTCAAATCCTCTTCTTTGCCTTCCCTCAATATATTTGTGGACGAGAGTTATCATTTATAACTCTGCAGGTTTGTGAATTGCAGTGCCCTGAAGCTCCATTTTACAAGTCGCTTTTTTGGGAGCTGGCCGCAAAAGCGCAGGATGGCTTCAGGCCCTGTTCTGGTTCCGGGGGGCAGGCTGAGCCTGTGGTTAATTCTTCTTCCTGATGGGAAAATAGAGTGACCTGTGCCTGTCCCAACACCAAGAGCTAGTCTCTCATTGGTTCCCCGTCATCCCGTTCATCCTCAGGACAAATTGCAACCTGTACGGAACAGGAGGTTAAAGGTGCTGATGCTCCAAGTAGGGAGATTGCTAGTAAAGTGGCTGGAATGGCGAACCCGAGCACAAGGAGATGAGAAATGAGGTGCGTTTTAGAAACCTTTCCCCATCACACGGTGTACCATCTTCTGGGTTTCTCATGCATGTTTTCGATGAAAAAAGATGCCCTTGAACCTGGAGATTTGGGACCCATGCGATGGGTAGCACGCAGTATTACTTTAAAGGGTCTGCGTTTGCTCACCCAACCTCACCAAACCTCTCAGCCCCAAGAGTGTCCACCCTTATGTCTCATCCAGCTGTGGGTCTAGATATGGTCAATCCAGGTTGCATCACAGCCCCTGAACGAATTGTGTAAGAATTTCTCTCTCTTTCCCTGTCTTTGTTTCATGGGTTTTTAAAAGTAATTTATTTTTATAATGGGGTTTAGCTGCTTTTCACGGCTGTGTTTATGCCGCTTTACACCCACTTGACACACTAACAGAGAGATATCAATACATAGGTTTTAAGATTATTACTAGTCAGATATATTCTTGTGCGGTGAATCGGGCGTGTTGAGTCCAGTTCTCTGAGCAAGGAGTAGGTCTTGTCTATTACATATTGGGTTTATGGAACGGTATCTGAGCTAATTTGAAGCTCTTGTTTTATGTATCACCCCACCTCACCTTTCCCGTTAAGCAGCCATAGTGTGTTTTCTGCATGTGTGACTCTGTTCTGTTTTGTAATTCAGTTCAAGTGTAACGGTTTTTACATTCCCTCTATAAGTGACACCTTATGAGAAGTGTCCTTTTCTGTGTGACTTATTTCACTTAGAATCGTCTTACCTAAACCCACTCATCATGCTGCTACTAGCCTTATGACATTGATTTCATGGCTGAGTGATATTCCATTGTACATAAGGACCACAACTTTTTTATCCATTTTTCGCTTTCCTGGGATATTTAAGGTGGAATGAAGTGGAGGACCTTGTCAACAGAGCAGCCCTAAACATTGGGGTGCTTGTGTCTTGCTGATTTTCAATTTTCCCACTTTATCCCCCCATGCGTGGAAGTGCCCTATGCTCTCTAAGCTGTGTTTTTTAGATGTTTCAGGACACACCGTACACTTCTCCAGAGTGGCTGTTGGCAATTTACATCCCGCCCATCAGTGTAGCAAGGCTCCCATTTCTCCATGGCCTGTCCTGCATTTCTGGTTTTGACACTTTTTTCAGAATGGCCCTTTTGACCGATGGGAAGCGAGACTTCTTTGTAGCGCTGATTTGCCTTTCCAGGTTGCTTGGTTGGCCAAAAAGGGCGTATGCGTTTTTTCCTGAATATATTCAGGAGAAAACGCATACGCCCTTTTTGGCCAAGGGCATCATTGTCAACGTTTTGCCGCTTTTCATGTGCTTTAAAGGCGATTCGAATCTACCTCCTGAAATCTGTTTCCTGCAATTCTGCCTTGATTTCAAATCCTCTTCTTTGCCTTCCCTCAATATATTTGTGGACGAGAGTTATCGTTTATAACTCTGCAGGTTTGTGAATTGCAGTGCCCTGAAGCTCCATTTTACAAGTCGCTTTTTTGGGAGCTGGCCGCAAAAGCGCAGGATGGCTTCAGGCCCTGTTCTGGTTCCGGGGGGCAGGCTGAGCCTGTGGTTAATTCTTCTTCCTGATGGGAAAATAGAGTGACCTGTGCCTGTCCCAACACCAAGAGCTAGTCTCTCATTGGTTCCCCGTCTTCCCGTTCATCCTCAGGACAAATTGCAACCTGTACGGAACAGGAGGTTAAAGGTGCTGATGCTCCAAGTAGGGAGATTGCTAGTAAAGTGGCTGGAATGGCGAACCCGAGCACAAGGAGATGAGAAATGAGGTGCGTTTTAGAAACCTTTCCCCATCACACGGTGTACCATCTTCTGGGTTTCTCATGCATGTTTTCGATGAAGGAAGATGCCCTTGAACCTGGAGATTTGGGACCCATGCGATGGGTAGCACGCAGTATTACTTTAAAGGGTCTGCGTTTGCTCACCCAACCTCACCAAACCTCTCAGCCCCAAGAGTGTCCACCCTTATGTCTCATCCAGCTGTGGGTCTAGATATGGTCAATCCAGGTTGCATCACAGCCCCTGAACGAATTGTGTAAGAATTTCTCTCTCTTTCCCTGTCTTTGTTTCATGGGTTTTTAAAAGTAATTTATTTTTATAATGGGGTTTAGCTGCTTTTCACGGCTGTGTTTATGCCGCTTTACACCCACTTGACACACTAACAGAGAGATATCAATACATAGGTTTTAAGATTATTACTAGTCAGATATATTCTTGTGCGGTGAATCGGGCGTGTTGAGTCCAGTTCTCTGAGCAAGGAGTAGGTCTTGTCTATTACATATTGGGTTTATGGAACGGTATCTGAGCTAATTTGAAGCTCTTGTTTTATGTATCACCCCACCTCACCTTTCCCGTTAAGCAGCCATAGTGTGTTTTCTGCATGTGTGACTCTGTTCTGTTTTGTAATTCAGTTCAAGTGTAACGGTTTTTACATTCCCTCTATAAGTGACACCTTATGAGAAGTGTCCTTTTCTGTGTGACTTATTTCACTTAGAATCGTCTTACCTAAACCCACTCATCATGCTGCTACTAGCCTTATGACATTGATTTCATGGCTGAGTGATATTCCATTGTACATAAGGACCACAACTTTTTTATCCATTTTTCGCTTTCCTGGGATATTTAAGGTGGAATGAAGTGGAGGACCTTGTCAACAGAGCAGCCCTAAACTTTGGGGTGCTTGTGTCTTGCTGATTTTCAATTTTCCCACTTTATCCCCCCATGCGTGGAAGTGCCCTATGCTCTCTAAGCTCTGTTTTTTAGATGTTTCAGGACACACCGTACACTTCTCCAGAGTGGCTGTTGGCAATTTACATCCCGCCCATCAGTGTAGCAAGGCTCCCATTTCTCCATGGCCTGTCCTGCATTTCTGGTTTTGACACTTTTTTCAGCATGGCCCTTTTGACCGATGGGAAGCGAGACTTCTTTGTAGCGCTGATTTGCCTTTCCAGGTTGCTTGGTTGGCCAAAAAGGGCGTATGCGTTTTTTCCTGAATATATTCAGGAAAAAACGCATACGCCCTTTTTGGCCAAGGGCATCATTGTCAACGTTTTGCCGCTTTTCATGTGCTTTAAAGGCGATTCGAATCTACCTCCTGAAATCTGTTTCCTGCAATTCTGCCTTGATTTCAAATCCTCTTCTTTGCCTTCCCTCAATATATTTGTGGACGAGAGTTATCGTTTATAACTCTGCAGGTTTGTGAATTGCAGTACCCTGAAGCTGCATTTTACAAGTCGCTTTTTTGGGAGCTGGCCGCAAAAGCGCAGGATGGCTTCAGGTCCTGTTCTGGTTCCGGGGGGCAGGCTGAGCCTGTGGTTATTTCTTCTTCCTGATGGGAAAATAGAGTGACCTGTGCCTGTCCCAACACCAAGAGCTAGTCTCTCATTGGTTCCCCGTCTTCCCGTTCATCCTCAGGACAAATTGCAACCTGTACGGAACAGGAGGTTAAAGGTGCTGATGCTCCAAGTAGGGAGATTGCTAGTAAAGTGGCTGGAATGGCGAACCCGAGCACAAGGAGATGAGAAATGAGGTGCGTTTTAGATACCTTTCCCCATCACACGGTGTACCATCTTCTGGGTTTCTCATGCATGTTTTCGATGAAGGAAGATGCCCTTGAACCTGGAGATTTGGGACCCATGCGATGGGTAGCACGCAGTATTACTTTAAAGGGTCTGCGTTTGCTCACCCAACCTCACCAAACCTCTCAGCCCCAAGAGTGTCCACCCTTATGTCTCATCCAGCTGTGGGTCTAGATATGGTCAATCCAGGTTGCATCACAGCCCCTGAACGAATTGTGTAAGAATTTCTCTCTCTTTCCCTGTCTTTGTTTCATGGGTTTTTAAAAGTAATTTATTTTTATAATGGGGTTTAGCTGCTTTTCACGGCTGTGTTTATGCCGCTTTACACCCACTTGACACACTAACAGAGAGATATCAATACATAGGTTTTAAGATTATTACTAGTCAGATATATTCTTGTGCGGTGAATCGGGCGTGTTGAGTCCAGTTCTCTGAGCAAGGAGTAGGTCTTGTCTATTACATATTGGGTTTATGGAACGGTATCTGAGCTAATTTGAAGCTCTTGTTTTATGTATCACCCCACCTCACCTTTCCCGTTAAGCAGCCATAGTGTGTTTTCTGCATGTGTGACTCTGTTCTGTTTTGTAATTCAGTTCAAGTGTAACGGTTTTTACATTCCCTCTATAAGTGACACCTTATGAGAAGTGTCCTTTTCTGTGTGACTTATTTCACTTAGAATCGTCTTACCTAAACCCACTCATCATGCTGCTACTAGCCTTATGACATTGATTTCATGGCTGAGTGATATTCCATTGTACATAAGGACCACAACTTTTTTATCCATTTTTCGCTTTCCTGGGATATTTAAGGTGGAATGAAGTGGAGGACCTTGTCAACAGAGCAGCCCTAAACTTTGGGGTGCTTGTGTCTTGCTGATTTTCAATTTTCCCACTTTATCCCCCCATGCGTGGAAGTGCCCTATGCTCTCTAAGCTCTGTTTTTTAGATGTTTCAGGACACACCGTACACTTCTCCAGAGTGGCTGTTGGCAATTTACATCCCGCCCATCAGTGTAGCAAGGCTCCCATTTCTCCATGGCCTGTCCTGCATTTCTGGTTTTGACACTTTTTTCAGAATGGCCCTTTTGACCGATGGGAAGCGAGACTTCTTTGTAGCGCTGATTTGCCTTTCCAGGTTGCTTGGTTGGCCAAAAAGGGCGTATGCGTTTTTTCCTGAATATATACAGGAAAAAATGCATACGCCCTTTTTGGCCAAGGGCATCATTGTCAACGTTTTGCTGCTTTTCATGTGCTTTAAAGGCGATTCGAATCTACCTCCTGAAATCTGTTTCCTGCAATTCTGCCTTGATTTCAAATCCTCTTCTTTGCCTTCCCTCAATATATTTGTGGACGAGAGTTATCGTTTATAACTCTGCAGGTTTGTGAATTGCAGTGCCCTGAAGCTCCATTTTACAAGTCGCTTTTTTGGGAGCTGGCCGCAAAAGCGCAGGATGGCTTCAGGCCCTGTTCTGGTTCCGGGGGGCAGGATGAGCCTGTGGTTAATTCTTCTTCCTGATGGGAAAATAGAGAGACCTGTGCCTGTCCCAACACCAAGAGCTAGTCTCTCATTGGTTCCCCGTCTTCCCGTTCATCCTCAGGACAAATTGCAACCTGTACGGAACAGGAGGTTAAAGGTGCTGATGGTCCAAGTAGGGAGATTGCTGGTAAAGTGGCTGGAATGGCGAACCCGAGCACAAGGAGATGAGAAATGAGGTGCGTTTTAGAAACCTTTCCCCATCACACGGTGTACCATCGTCTGGGTTTCTCATGCATGTTTTCGATATAGGAAGATGCCCTTGAACCTGGAGATTTGGGACCCATGCGATGGGTAGCACGCAGTATTACTTTAAAGGGTCTGCGTTTGCTCACCCAACCTCACCAAACCTCTCAGCCCCAAGAGTGTCCACCCTTATGTCTCATCCAGCTGTGGGTCTAGATATGGTCAATCCAGGTTGCATCACAGCCCCTGAACGAATTGTGTAAGAATTTCTCTCTCTTTCCCTGTCTTTGTTTCATGGGTTTTTAAAAGTAATTTATTTTTATAATGGGGTTTAGCTGCTTTTCACGGCTGTGTTTATGCCACTTTACACCCACTTGACACACTAACAGAGAGATATCAATACATAGGTTTTAAGATTATTACTAGTCAGATATATTCTTGTACGGTGAATCGGGCGTGTTGAGTCCAGTTCTCTGAGCAAGGAGTAGGTCTTGTCTATTACATATTGGGTTTATGGAACGGTATCTGAGCTAATTTGAAGCTCTTGTTTTATGTATCACCCCACCTCACCTTTCCCGTTAAGCAGCCATAGTGTGTTTTCTGCATGTGTGACTCTGTTCTGCTTTGTAATTCAGTTCAAGTGTAACGGTTTTTACATTCCCTCTATAAGTGACACCTTATGAGAAGTGTCCTTTTCTGTGTGACTTATTTCACTTAGAATCGTCTTACCTAAATCCACTCATCATGCTGCTACTAGCCTTATGACATTTATTTCATGGCTGAGTGATATTCCATTGTACATAAGGAGCACAACTTTTTTATCCATTTTTCGCTTTCCTGGGATATTTAAGGTGGAATGAAGTGGAGGTCCTTGTCAACAGAGCAGCCCTAAACTTTGGGGTGCTTGTGTCTTGCTGATTTTCAATTTTCCCACTTTATCCCCCCATGCGTGGAAGTGCCCTATGCTCTCTAAGCTGTGTTTTTTAGATGTTTCAGGACACACCGTACACTTCTCCAGAGTGGCTGTTGGCAATTTACATCCCGCCCATCAGTGTAGCAAGGCTCCCATTTCTCCATGGCCTGTCCTGCATTTCTGGTTTTGACACTTTTTTCAGCATGGCCCTTTTGACCGATGGGAAGCGAGACTTCTTTGTAGCGCTGATTTGCCTTTCCAGGTTGCTTGGTTGGCCAAAAAGGGCGTATGCGTTTTTTCCTGAATATATTCAGGAAAAAACGCATACGCCCTTTTTGGCCAAGGGCATCATTGTCAACGTTTTGCCGCTTTTCATGTGCTTTAAAGGCGATTCGAATCTACCTCCTGAAATCTGTTTCCTGCAATTCTGCCTTGATTTCAAATCCTCTTCTTTGCCTTCCCTCAATATATTTGTGGACGAGAGTTATCGTTTATAACTCTGCAGGTTTGTGAATTGCAGTACCCTGAAGCTGCATTTTACAAGTCGCTTTTTTGGGAGCTGGCCGCAAAAGCGCAGGATGGCTTCAGGTCCTGTTCTGGTTCCGGGGGGCAGGCTGAGCCTGTGGTTATTTCTTCTTCCTGATGGGAAAATAGAGTGACCTGTGCCTGTCCCAACACCAAGAGCTAGTCTCTCATTGGTTCCCCGTCTTCCCGTTCATCCTCAGGACAAATTGCAACCTGTACGGAACAGGAGGTTAAAGGTGCTGATGCTCCAAGTAGGGAGATTGCTAGTAAAGTGGCTGGAATGGCGAACCCGAGCACAAGGAGATGAGAAATGAGGTGCGTTTTACAAACTTTTCCCCATCACACGGTGTACCATCTTCTGGGTTTCTCATGCATGTTTTCGATGTAGGAAGATGCCCTTGAACCTGGAGATTTGGGACCCATGCGATGGGTAGCACGCAGTATTACTTTAAAGGGTCTGCGTTTGCTCACCCAACCTCACCAAACCTCTCAGCCCCAAGAGTGTCCACCCTTATGTCTCATCCAGCTGTGGGTCTAGATATGGTCAATCCAGGTTGCATCACAGCCCCTGAACGAATTGTGTAAGAATTTCTCTCTCTTTCCCTGTCTTTGTTTCATGGGTTTTTAAAAGTAATTTATTTTTATAATGGGGTTTAGCTGCTTTTCACGGCTGTGTTTATGCCGCTTTACACCCACTTGACACACTAACAGAGAGATATCAATACATAGGTTTTAAGATTATTACTAGTCAGATATATTCTTGTGCGGTGAATCGGGCGTGTTGAGTCCAGTTCTCTGAGCAAGGAGTAGGTCTTGTCTATTACATATTGGGTTTATGGGACGGTATCTGAGCTAATTTGAAGCTCTTGTTTTATGTATCACCCCACCTCACCTTTCCCGTTAAGCAGCCATAGTGTGTTTTCTGATTGTGTGACTCTGTTCTGTTTTGTAATTCAGTTCAAGTGTAACGGTTTTTACATTCCCTCTATAAGTGACACCTTATGAGAAGTGTCCTTTTCTGTGTGACTTATTTCACTTAGAATCGTCTTACCTAAATCCACTCATCATGCTGCTACTAGCCTTATGACATTGATTTCATGGCTGAGTGATATTCCATTGTACATAAGGACCACAACTTTTTTATCCATTTTTCGCTTTCCTGGGATATTTAAGGTGGAATGAAGTGGAGGTCCTTGTCAACAGAGCAGCCCTAAACATTGGGGTGCTTGTGTCTTGCTGATTTTCAATTTTCCCACTTTATCCCCCCATGCGTGGAAGTGCCCTATGCTCTCTAAGCTGTGTTTTTTAGATGTTTCAGGACACACCGTACACTTCTCCAGAGTGGCTGTTGGCAATTTACATCCCGCCCATCAGTGTAGCAAGGCTCCCATTTCTCCATGGCCTGTCCTGCATTTCTGGTTTTTACACTTTTTTCAGCATGGCCCTTTTGACCGATTGGAAGCGAGACTTCTTTGTAGCGCTGATTTGCCTTTCCAGGTTGCTTGGTTGGCCAAAAAGGGCGTATGCGTTTTTTCCTGAATATATTCAGGAAAAAACGCATACGCCCTTTTTGGCCAAGGGCATCATTGTCAACGTTTTGCCGCTTTTCATGTGCTTTAAAGGCGATTCGAATCTACCTCCTGAAATCTGTTTCCTGCAATTCTGCCTTGATTTCAAATCCTCTTCTTTGCCTTCCCTCAATATATTTGTGGACGAGAGTTATCATTTATAACTCTGCAGGTTTGTGAATTGCAGTGCCCTGAAGCTCCATTTTACAAGTCGCTTTTTTGGGAGCTGGCCGCAAAAGCGCAGGATGGCTTCAGGCCCTGTTCTGCTTCCGGGGGGCAGGCTGAGCCTGTGGTTAATTCTTCTTCCTGATGGGAAAATAGAGTGACCTGTGCCTGTCCCAACACCAAGAGCTAGTCTCTCATTGGTTCCCCGTCATCCCGTTCATCCTCAGGACAAATTGCAACCTGTACGGAACAGGAGGTTAAAGGTGCTGATGCTCCAAGTAGGGAGATTGCTAGTAAAGTGGCTGGAATGGCGAACCCGAGCACAAGGAGATGAGAAATGAGGTGCGTTTTAGAAACCTTTCCCCATCACACGGTGTACCATCTTCTGGGTTTCTCATGCATGTTTTCGATGAAAAAAGATGCCCTTGAACCTGGAGATTTGGGACCCATGCGATGGGTAGCACGCAGTATTACTTTAAAGGGTCTGCGTTTGCTCACCCAACCTCACCAAACCTCTCAGCCCCAAGAGTGTCCACCCTTATGTCTCATCCAGCTGTGGGTCTAGATATGGTCAATCCAGGTTGCATCACAGCCCCTGAACGAATTGTGTAAGAATTTCTCTCTCTTTCCCTGTCTTTGTTTCATGGGTTTTTAAAAGTAATTTATTTTTATAATGGGGTTTAGCTGCTTTTCACGGCTGTGTTTATGCCGCTTTACACCCACTTGACACACTAACAGAGAGATATCAATACATAGGTTTTAAGATTATTACTAGTCAGATATATTCTTGTGCGGTGAATCGGGCGTGTTGAGTCCAGTTCTCTGAGCAAGGAGTAGGTCTTGTCTATTACATATTGGGTTTATGGAACGGTATCTGAGCTAATTTGAAGCTCTTGTTTTATGTATCACCCCACCTCACCTTTCCCGTTAAGCAGCCATAGTGTGTTTTCTGCATGTGTGACTCTGTTCTGTTTTGTAATTCAGTTCAAGTGTAACGGTTTTTACATTCCCTCTATAAGTGACACCTTATGAGAAGTGTCCTTTTCTGTGTGACTTATTTCACTTAGAATCGTCTTACCTAAACCCACTCATCATGCTGCTACTAGCCTTATGACATTGATTTCATGGCTGAGTGATATTCCATTGTACATAAGGACCACAACTTTTTTATCCATTTTTCGCTTTCCTGGGATATTTAAGGTGGAATGAAGTGGAGGACCTTGTCAACAGAGCAGCCCTAAACTTTGGGGTGCTTGTGTCTTGCTGATTTTCAATTTTCCCACTTTATCCCCCCATGCGTGGAAGAGCCCTATGCTCTCTAAGCTCTGTTTTTTAGATGTTTCAGGACACACCGTACACTTCTCCAGAGTGGCTGTTGGCAATTTACATCCCGCCCATCAGTGTAGCAAGGCTCCCATTTCTCCATGGCCTGTCCTGCATTTCTGGTTTTGACACTTTTTTCAGAATGGCCCTTTTGACCGATGGGAAGCGAGACTTCTTTGTAGCGCTGATTTGCCTTTCCAGGTTGCTTGGTTGGCCAAAAAGGGCGTATGCGTTTTTTCCTGAATATATTCAGGAGAAAACGCATACGCCCTTTTTGGCCAAGGGCATCATTGTCAACGTTTTGCCGCTTTTCATGTGCTTTAAAGGCGATTCGAATCTACCTCCTGAAATCTGTTTCCTGCAATTCTGCCTTGATTTCAAATCCTCTTCTTTGCCTTCCCTCAATATATTTGTGGACGAGAGTTATCATTTATAACTCTGCAGGTTTGTGAATTGCAGTGCCCTGAAGCTCCATTTTACAAGTCGCTTTTTTGGGAGCTGGCCGCAAAAGCGCAGGATGGCTTCAGGCCCTGTTCTGGTTCCGGGGGGCAGGCTGAGCCTGTGGTTAATTCTTCTTCCTGATGGGAAAATAGAGTGACCTGTGCCTGTCCCAACACCAAGAGCTAGTCTCTCATTGGTTCCCCGTCTTCCCGTTCATCCTCAGGACAAATTGCAACCTGTACGGAACAGGAGGTTAAAGGTGCTGATGCTCCAAGTAGGGAGATTGCTAGTAAAGTGGCTGGAATGGCGAACCCGAGCACAAGGAGATGAGAAATGAGGTGCGTTTTAGAAACCTTTCCCCATCACACGGTGTACCATCTTCTGGGTTTCTCATGCATGTTTTCGATGAAGGAAGATGCCCTTGAACCTGGAGATTTGGGACCCATGCGATGGGTAGCACGCAGTATTACTTTAAAGGGTCTGCGTTTGCTCACCCAACCTCACCAAACCTCTCAGCCCCAAGAGTGTCCACCCTTATGTCTCATCCAGCTGTGGGTCTAGATATGGTCAATCCAGGTTGCATCACAGCCCCTGAACGAATTGTGTAAGAATTTCTCTCTCTTTCCCTGTCTTTGTTTCATGGGTTTTTAAAAGTAATTTATTTTTATAATGGGGTTTAGCTGCTTTTCACGGCTGTGTTTATGCCGCTTTACACCCACTTGACACACTAACAGAGAGATATCAATACATAGGTTTTAAGATTATTACTAGTCAGATATATTCTTGTGCGGTGAATCGGGCGTGTTGAGTCCAGTTCTCTGAGCAAGGAGTAGGTCTTGTCTATTACATATTGGGTTTATGGAACGGTATCTGAGCTAATTTGAAGCTCTTGTTTTATGTATCACCCCACCTCACCTTTCCCGTTAAGCAGCCATAGTGTGTTTTCTGCATGTGTGACTCTGTTCTGTTTTGTAATTCAGTTCAAGTGTAACGGTTTTTACATTCCCTCTATAAGTGACACCTTATGAGAAGTGTCCTTTTCTGTGTGACTTATTTCACTTAGAATCGTCTTACCTAAACCCACTCATCATGCTGCTACTAGCCTTATGACATTGATTTCATGGCTGAGTGATATTCCATTGTACATAAGGACCACAACTTTTTTATCCATTTTTCGCTTTCCTGGGATATTTAAGGTGGAATGAAGTGGAGGTCCTTGTCAACAGAGCAGCCCTAAAGTTTGGGGTGCTTGTGTCTTGCTGATTTTCAATTTTCCCACTTTATCCCCCCATGCGTGGAAGTGCCCTATGCTCTCTAAGCTGTGTTTTTTAGATGTTTCAGGACACACCGTACACTTCTCCAGAGTGGCTGTTGGCAATTTACATCCCGCCCATCAGTGTAGCAAGGCTCCCATTTCTCCATGGCCTGTCCTGCATTTCTGGTTTTGACACTTTTTTCAGAATGGCCCTTTTTACCGATGGGAAGCGAGACTTCTTTGTAGCGCTGATTTGCCTTTCCAGGTTGCTTGGTTGGCCAAAAAGGGCGTATGCGTTTTTTCCTGAATATATACAGGAAAAAACGCATACGCCCTTTTTGGCCAAGGGCATCATTGTCAACGTTTTGCTGCTTTTCATGTGCTTTAAAGGCGATTCTAATCTACCTCCTGAAATCTGTTTCCTGCAATTCTGCCTTGATTTCAAATCCTCTTCTTTGCCTTCCCTCAATATATTTGTGGACGAGAGTTATCGTTTATAACTCTGCAGGTTTGTGAATTGCAGTGCCCTGAAGCTCCATTTTACAAGTCGCTTTTTTGGGAGCTGGCCGCAAAAGCGCAGGATGGCTTCAGGCCCTGTTCTGGTTCCGGGGGGCAGGCTGAGCCTGTGGTTAATTCTTCTTCCTGATGGGAAAATAGAGAGACCTGTGCCTGTCCCAACACCAAGAGCTAGTCTCTCATTGGTTCCCCGTCTTCCCGTTCATCCTCAGGACAAATTGCAACCTGTACGGAACAGGAGGTTAAAGGTGCTGATGGTCCAAGTAGGGAGATTGCTGGTAAAGTGGCTGGAATGGCGAACCCGAGCACAAGGAGATGAGAAATGAGGTGCGTTTTAGAAACCTTTCCCCATCACACGGTGTACCATCGTCTGGGTTTCTCATGCATGTTTTCGATATAGGAAGATGCCCTTGAACCTGGAGATTTGGGACCCATGCGATGGGTAGCACGCAGTATTACTTTAAAGGGTCTGCGTTTGCTCACCCAACCTCACCAAACCTCTCAGCCCCAAGAGTGTCCACCCTTATGTCTCATCCAGCTGTGGGTCTAGATATGGTCAATCCAGGTTGCATCACAGCCCCTGAACGAATTGTGTAAGAATTTCTCTCTCTTTCCCTGTCTTTGTTTCATGGGTTTTTAAAAGTAATTTATTTTTATAATGGGGTTTAGCTGCTTTTCACGGCTGTGTTTATGCCACTTTACACCCACTTGACACACTAACAGAGAGATATCAATACATAGGTTTTAAGATTATTACTAGTCAGATATATTCTTGTGCGGTGAATCGGGCGTGTTGAGTCCAGTTCTCTGAGCAAGGAGTAGGTCTTGTCTATTACATATTGGGTTTATGGAACGGTATCTGAGCTAATTTGAAGCTCTTGTTTTATGTATCACCCCACCTCACCTTTCCCGTTAAGCAGCCATAGTGTGTTTTCTGCATGTGTGACTCTGTTCTGCTTTGTAATTCAGTTCAAGTGTAACGGTTTTTACATTCCCTCTATAAGTGACACCTTATGAGAAGTGTCCTTTTCTGTGTGACTTATTTCACTTAGAATCGTCTTACCTAAATCCACTCATCATGCTGCTACTAGCCTTATGACATTTATTTCATGGCTGAGTGATATTCCATTGTACATAAGGAGCACAACTTTTTTATCCATTTTTCGCTTTCCTGGGATATTTAAGGTGGAATGAAGTGGAGGTCCTTGTCAACAGAGCAGCCCTAAACTTTGGGGTGCTTGTGTCTTGCTGATTTTCAATTTTCCCACTTTATCCCCCCATGCGTGGAAGTGCCCTATGCTCTCTAAGCTGTGTTTTTTAGATGTTTCAGGACACACCGTACACTTCTCCAGAGTGGCTGTTGGCAATTTACATCCCGCCCATCAGTGTAGCAAGGCTCCCATTTCTCCATGGCCTGTCCTGCATTTCTGGTTTTGACACTTTATTCAGCATGGCCCTTTTGACCGATGGGAAGCGAGACTTCTTTGTAGCGCTGATTTGCCTTTCCAGGTTGCTTGGTTGGCCAAAAAGGGCGTATGCGTTTTTTCCTGAATATATTCAGGAAAAAACGCATACGCCCTTTTTGGCCAAGGGCATCATTGTCAACGTTTTGCCGCTTTTCATGTGCTTTAAAGGCGATTCGAATCTACCTCCTGAAATCTGTTTCCTGCAATTCTGCCTTGATTTCAAATCCTCTTCTTTGCCTTCCCTCAATATATTTGTGGACGAGAGTTATCGTTTATAACTCTGCAGGTTTGTGAATTGCAGTACCCTGAAGCTGCATTTTACAAGTCGCTTTTTTGGGAGCTGGCCGCAAAAGCGCAGGATGGCTTCAGGTCCTGTTCTGGTTCCGGGGGGCAGGCTGAGCCTGTGGTTATTTCTTCTTCCTGATGGGAAAATAGAGTGACCTGTGCCTGTCCCAACACCAAGAGCTAGTCTCTCATTGGTTCCCCGTCTTCCCGTTCATCCTCAGGACAAATTGCAACCTGTACGGAACAGGAGGTTAAAGGTGCTGATGCTCCAAGTAGGGAGATTGCTAGTAAAGTGGCTGGAATGGCGAACCCGAGCACAAGGAGATGAGAAATGAGGTGCGTTTTACAAACTTTTCCCCATCACACGGTGTACCATCTTCTGGGTTTCTCATGCATGTTTTCGATGTAGGAAGATGCCCTTGAACCTGGAGATTTGGGACCCATGCGATGGGTAGCACGCAGTATTACTTTAAAGGGTCTGCGTTTGCTCACCCAACCTCACCAAACCTCTCAGCCCCAAGAGTGTCCACCCTTATGTCTCATCCAGCTGTGGGTCTAGATATGGTCAATCCAGGTTGCATCACAGCCCCTGAACGAATTGTGTAAGAATTTCTCTCTCTTTCCCTGTCTTTGTTTCATGGGTTTTTAAAAGTAATTTATTTTTATAATGGGGTTTAGCTGCTTTTCACGGCTGTGTTTATGCCACTTTACACCCACTTGACACACTAACAGAGAGATATCAATACATAGGTTTTAAGATTATTACTAGTCAGATATATTCTTGTGCGGTGAATCGGGCGTGTTGAGTCCAGTTCTCTGAGCAAGGAGTAGGTCTTGTCTATTACATATTGGGTTTATGGAACGGTATCTGAGCTAATTTGAAGCTCTTGTTTTATGTATCACCCCACCTCACCTTTCCCGTTAAGCAGCCATAGTGTGTTTTCTGCATGTGTGACTCTGTTCTGTTTTGTAATTCAGTTCAAGTGTAACGGTTTTTACATTCCCTCTATAAGTGACACCTTATGAGAAGTGTCCTTTTCTGTGTGACTTATTTCACTTAGAATCGTCTTACCTAAATCCACTCATCATGCTGCTACTAGCCTTATGACATTGATTTCATGGCTGAGTGATATTCCATTGTACATAAGGACCACAACTTTTTTATCCATTTTTCGCTTTCCTGGGATATTTAAGGTGGAATGAAGTGGAGGTCGTTGTCAACAGAGCAGCCCTAAACATTGGGGTGCTTGTGTCTTGCTGATTTTCAATTTTCCCACTTTATCCCCCCATGCGTGGAAGTGCCCTATGCTCTCTAAGCTGTGTTTTTTAGATGTTTCAGGACACACCGTACACTTCTCCAGAGTGGCTGTTGGCAATTTACATCCCGCCCATCAGTGTAGCAAGGCTCCCATTTCTCCATGGCCTGTCCTGCATTTCTGGTTTTGACACTTTTTTCAGCATGGCCCTTTTGACCGATGGGAAGCGAGACTTCTTTGTAGCGCTGATTTGCCTTTCCAGGTTGCTTGGTTGGCCAAAAAGGGCGTATGCGTTTTTTCCTGAATATATTCAGGAAAAAACGCATACGCCCTTTTTGGCCAAGGGCATCATTGTCAACGTTTTGCCGCTTTTCATGTGCTTTAAAGGCGATTCGAATCTACCTCCTGAAATCTGTTTCCTGCAATTCTGCCTTGATTTCAAATCCTCTTCTTTGCCTTCCCTCAATATATTTGTGGACGAGAGTTATCATTTATAACTCTGCAGGTTTGTGAATTGCAGTGCCCTGAAGCTCCATTTTACAAGTCGCTTTTTTGGGAGCTGGCCGCAAAAGCGCAGGATGGCTTCAGGCCCTGTTCTGGTTCCGGGGGGCAGGCTGAGCCTGTGGTTAATTCTCCTTCCTGATGGGAAAATAGAGTGACCTGTGCCTGTCCCAACACCAAGAGCTAGTCTCTCATTGGTTTCCCGTCTTCCCGTTCATCCTCAGGACAAATTGCAACCTGTACGGAACAGGAGGTTAAAGGTGCTGATGCTCCAAGTAGGGAGATTGCTAGTAAAGTGGCTGGAATGGCGAACCCGAGCACAAGGAGATGAGAAATGAGGTACGTTTTAGAAACCTTTCCCCATCACACGGTGTACCATCTTCTGGGTTTCTCATGCATGTTTTCGATGTAGGAAGATGCCCTTGAACCTGGAGATTTGGGACCCATGGGATGGGAAACAGGCAGTAGTACTTTAAAGGCTCTGCGTTTGCTCCCCCAACCTCACCAAATCTCTCAGCCCCGAAAGTATCCACCCTTACGTCTCTTCCAGCTGTGGGTCTAGATATGGTCAATCCAGGTGGCATCACAGCCCCTGAACGAATTTTGTAAGAATTTCTCTCTCTTTCACTGTCTTTGTTTCACGGGTTTTTAAAATTAATTTATTTTTATAACGGGGTTTATCTGTTTTTCACAGCTGTGTTTATGCCGCTTTACACCCACTTGTCTAACATCCAGAGAGATATCAATACATAGGTTTTAAGATTCTTACTAGTCAGATATATTCTTGTGCGGTGAATAGGGGGTGTTGAGTCCAGTTCACTGAGCAAGGAGTAGGTCTTTCTATTACATATTGGGTTTATGGAACGGTATCTGAGCTAATTTGAAACACTTGTTTTATGCATCACCCCACCTCACCTTTCCCGTTAAGCAGCCATAGTGTGTTTTGTAAACGTGTGACTCTGTTCTGTTTTTAATTCAGTTCAAGTGTAGCGGTTTTTACATTCCCTCTATAAGTGATAGCTTATGATAAGTGTCTTTTTCTGTGTGTCTTATTTCACTTAGAATCGTCGTACCTAAATCCACTCATCATGCTGCTACTAGCCTTATGACATTGATTTCATGGCTGAGTGATATTCCATTGTACATATGGATCACCACTTCTTTATCCATTTTTCTCGTTCCTGGGATATTTAAGGTGTTATGAAGTGGAGGTTCTTGTCAACAGAGCAGCCCTAAACTTTGGGGTGCTTGTGTCTTGCTGATTTTCAATTTTCCCTCTTTATCCCCCCATGCGTGGAAGTGCCCTATGCTCTCTAAGCTGTGTTTTTTAGATGTTTCAGGACACACCGTACACTTCTCCAGAGTGGCTGTTGGCAATTTACATCCCGCCCATCAGTGTAGCAAGGCTCCCATTTCTCCATGGCCTGTCCTGCATTTCTGGTTTTGACACTTTTTTCAGCATGGCCCTTTTGACCGATGGGAAGCGAGACTTCTTTGTAGCGCTGATTTGCCTTTCCAGGTTGCTTGGTTGGCCAAAAAGGGCGTATGCGTTTTTTCCTGAATATATTCAGGAAAAAACGCATACGCCCTTTTTGGCCAAGGGCATCATTGTCAACGTTTTGCCGCTTTTCATGTGCTTTAAAAGCGATTCGAATCTACCTCCTGAAATCTGTTTCCTGCAATTCTGCCTTGATTTCAAATCCTCTTCTTTGCCTTCCCTCAATATATTTGTGGACGAGAGTTATCATTTATAACTCTGCAGGTTTGTGAATTGCAGTGCCCAGAAGCTCCATTTTACAAGTCGCTTTTTTGGGAGCTGGCCGCAAAAGCGCAGGATGGCTTCAGGCCCTGTTCTGGTTCCGGGGGGCAGGCTGAGCCTGTGGTTAATTCTTCTTCCTGATGGGAAAATAGAGTGACCTGTGCCTGTCCCAACACCAAGAGCTAGTCTCTCATTGGTTCCCCGGCTTCCCGTTCATCCTCAGGACAAATTGCAACCTGTACGGAACAGGAGGTTAAAGGTGCTGAGGCTCCAAGTAGGGAGATTGCTAGTAAAGTGGCTGGAATGGCGAACCCGAGCACAAGGAGATGAGAAACGAGGTGCGTTTTAGAAACCTTTCCCCATCACACGGTGTACCATCTTCTGGGTTTCTCATGCATGTTTTCGATGTAGGAAGATGCCCTTGAACCTGGAGATTTGGGACCCATGCGATGGGTAGCACGCAGTATTACTTTAAAGGGTCTGCGTTTGCTCACCCAACCTCACCAAACCTCTCAGCCCCAAGAGTGTCCACCCTTATGTCTCATCCAGCTGTGGGTCTAGATATGGTCAATCCAGGTTGCATCACAGCCCCTGAACGAATTGTGTAAGAATTTCTCTCTCATTCCCTGTCTTTGTTTCATGGGTTTTTAAAAGTAATTTATTTTTATAATGGGGTTTAGCTGCTTTTCACGGCTGTGTTTATGCCGCTTTACACCCACTTGACACACTAACAGAGAGATATCAATACATAGGTTTTAAGATTCTTACTAGTCAGATATATTCTTGTGCGGTGAATCGGGCGTGTTGAGTCCAGTTCTCTGAGCAAGGAGTAGGTCTTGTCTATTACATATTGGGTTTATGGAACGGTATCTGAGCTAATTTGAAACTCTTGTTTTATGTATCACCCCACCTCACCTTTCCCGTTAAGCAGCCATAGTGTGTTTTCTGCATGTGTGACTCTGTTCTGTTTTGTAATTCAGTTCAAGTGTAACGGTTTTTACATTCCCTCTATAAGTGACACCTTATGAGAAGTGTCCTTTTCTGTGTGACTTATTTCACTTAGAATCGTCTTACCTAAATCCACTCATCATGCTGCTACTAGCCTTATGACATTGATTTCATGGCTGAGTGATATTCCATTGTACATAAGGACCACAACTTTTTTATCCATTTTTCGCTTTCCTGGGATATTTAAGGTGGAATGAAGTGGAGGTCCTTGTCAACAGAGCAGCCCTAAACTTTGGGGTGCTTGTGTCTTGCTGATTTTCAATTTTCCCACTTTATCCCCCCATGCGTGGAAGTGCCCTACGCTCTCTAAGCTGTGTTTTTTAGATGTTTCAGGACACACCGTACCCTTCTCCAGAGTGGCTGTTGGCAATTTACATCCCGCCCATCAGTGTAGCAAGGCTCCCATTTCTCCATGGCCTGTCCTGCATTTCTGGTTTTGACACTTTTTTCAGCATGGCCCTTTTGACCGATGGGAAGCGAGACTTCTTTGTAGCGCTGATTTGCCTTTCCAGGTTGCTTGGTTGTCCAAAAAGGGCGTATGCGTTTTTTCCTGAATATATTCAGGAAAAAACGCATACGCCCTTTTTGGCCAAGGGCATCATTGTCAACGTTTTGCCGCTTTTCATGTGCTTTAAAGGCGATTCGAATCTACCTCCTGAAATCTGTTTCCTGCAATTCTGCCTTGATTTCAAATCCTCTTCTTTGCCTTCCCTCAATATATTTGTGGACGAGAGTTATCATTTATAACTCTGCAGGTTTGTGAATTGCAGTGCCCTGAAGCTCCATTTTACAAGTCGCTTTTTTGGGAGCTGGCCGCAAAAGCGCAGGATGGCTTCAGGCCCTGTTCTGGTTCCGCGGGTCAGGCTGAGCCTGTGGTTAATTCTTCTTCCTGATGGGAAAATAGAGTGACCTGTGCCTGTCCCAACACCAAGAGCTAGTCTCTCATTGGTTCCCCGTCTTCCCGTTCATCCTCAGGACAAATTGCAACCTGTACGGAACAGGAGGTTAAAGGTGCTGAGGCTCCAAGTAGGGAGATTGCTAGTAAAGTGGCTGGAATGGCGAACCCGAGCACAAGGAGATGAGAAATGAGGTGCGTTTTAGAAACCTTTCCCCATCACACGGTGTACCATCTTCTGGGTTTCTCATGCATGTTTTCGATGTAGGTAGATGTCCTTGAACCTGGAGATTTGGGACCCATGCGATGGGTAGCACGCAGTATTACTTTAAAGGGTCTGCGTTTGCTCACCCAACCTCACCAAACCTCTCAGCCCCAAGAGTGTCCACCCTTATGTCTCATCCAGCTGTGGGTCTAGATATGGTCAATCCAGGTTGCATCACAGCCCCTGAACGAATTGTGTAAGAATTTCTCTCTCTTTCCCTGTCTTTGTTTCATGGGTTTTTAAAAGTAATTTATTTTTATAATGGGGTTTAGCTGCTTTTCTCGGCTGTGTTTATGCCGCTTTACACCCACTTGACACACTAACAGAGAGATATCAATACATAGGTTTTAAGATTATTACTAGTCAGATATATTCTTGTGCGGTGAATCGGGCGTGTTGAGTCCAGTTCTCTGAGCAAGGAGTAGGTCTTGTCTATTACATATTGGGTTTATGGAACGGTATCTGAGCTAATTTGAAACTCTTGTTTTATGTATCACCCCACCTCACCTTTCCCGTTAAGCAGCCATAGTGTGTTTTCTGCATGTGTGACTCTGTTCTGTTTTGTAATTCAGTTCAAGTGTAACGGTTTTTACATTCCCTCTATAAGTGACACCTTATGAGAAGTGTCCTTTTCTGTGTGACTTATTTCAGTTAAAATCGTCGTACCTAAATCCACTCATCATGCTGCTACTAGCCTTATGACATTGATTTCATGGCTGAGTGATATTCCATTGTACATAAGGACCACAACTTTTTTATCCATTTTTCGCTTTCCTGGGATATTTAAGGTGGAATGAAGTGGAGGTCCTTGTCAACAGAGCAGCCCTAAACTTTGGGGTGCTTGTGTCTTGCTGATTTTCAATTTTCCCACTTTATCCCCCCATGCGTGGAAGTGCCCTATGCTCTCTAAGCTGTGTTTTTTAGATGTTTCAGGACACACCGTACACTTCTCCAGAGTGGCTGTTGGCAATTTACATCCCGCCCATCAGTGTAGCAAGGCTCCCATTTCTCCATGGCCTGTCCTGCATTTCTGGTTTTGACACTTTTTTCAGCATGGCCCTTTTGACCGATGGGAAGCGAGACTTCTTTGTAGCGCTGATTTGCCTTTCCAGGTTGCTTGGTTGGCCAAAAAGGGCGTATGCGTTTTTTCCTGAATATATTCAGGAAAAAACGCATACGCCCTTTTTGGCCAAGGGCATCATTGTCAACGTTTTGCCGCTTTTCATGTGCTTTAAAGGCGATTCGAATCTACCTCCTGAAATCTGTTTCCTGCAATTCTGCCTTGATTTCAAATCCTCTTCTTTGCCTTCCCTCAATATATTTGTGGACGAGAGTTATCATTTATAACTCTGCAGGTTTGTGAATTGCAGTGCCCAGAAGCTCCATTTTACAAGTCGCTTTCTTGGGAGCTGGCCGCAAAAGCGCAGGATGGCTTCAGGCCCTGTTCTGGTTCCGCGGGTCAGGCTGAGCCTGTGGTTAATTCTTCTTCCTGATGGGAAAATAGAGTGACCTGTGCCTGTCCCAACACCAAGAGCTAGTCTCTCATTGGTTCCCCGTCTTCCCGTTCATCCTCAGGACAAATTGCAACCTGTACGGAACAGGAGGTTAAAGGTTCTGAGGCTCCAAGTAGGGAGATTGCTAGTAAAGTGGCTGGAATGGCGAACCCGAGCACAAGGAGATGAGAAATGAGGTGCGTTTTAGAAACCTTTCCCCATCACACGGTGTACCATCTTCTGGGTTTCTCATGCATGTTTTCGATGTAGGTAGATGCCCTTGAACCTGGAGATTTGGGACCCATGCGATGGGTAGCACGCAGTATTACTTTAAAGGGTCTGCGTTTGCTCACCCAACCTCACCAAACCTCTCAGCCCCAAGAGTGTCCACCCTTATGTCTCATCCAGCTGTGGGTCTAGATATGGTCAATCCAGGTTGCATCACAGCCCCTGAACGAATTGTGTAAGAATTTCTCTCTCTTTCCCTGTCTTTGTTTCATGGGTTTTTAAAAGTAATTTATTTTTATAATGGGGTTTAGCTGCTTTTCACGGCTGTGTTTATGCCGCTTTACACCCACTTGACACACTAACAGAGAGATATCAATACATAGGTTTTAAGATTATTACTAGTCAGATATATTCTTGTGCGGTGAATCGGGCGTGTTGAGTCCAGTTCTCTGAGCAAGGAGTAGGTCTTGTCTATTACATATTGGGTTTATGGAACGGTATCTGAGCTAATTTGAAACTCTTGTTTTATGTATCACCCCACCTCACCTTTCCCGTTAAGCAGCCATAGTGTGTTTTCTGCATGTGTGACTCTGTTCTGTTTTGTAATTCAGTTCAAGTGTAACGGTTTTTACATTCCCTCTATAAGTGACACCTTATGAGAAGTGTCCTTTTCTGTGTGACTTATTTCAGTTAAAATCGTCGTACCTAAATCCACTCATCATGCTGCTACTAGCCTTATGACATTGATTTCATGGCTGAGTGATATTCCATTGTACATAAGGACCACAACTTTTTTATCCATTTTTCGCTTTCCTGGGATATTTAAGGTGGAATGAAGTGGAGGTCCTTGTCAACAGAGCAGCCCTAAACTTTGGGGTGCTTGTGTCTTGCTGATTTTCAATTTTCCCACTTTATCCCCCCATGCGTGGAAGTGCCCTATGCTCTCTAAGCTGTGTTTTTTAGATGTTTCAGGACACACCGTACACTTCTCCAGAGTGGCTGTTGGCAATTTACATCCCGCCCATCAGTGTAGCAAGGCTCCCATTTCTCCATGGCCTGTCCTGCATTTCTGGTTTTGACACTTTTTTCAGCATGGCCCTTTTGACCGATGGGAAGCGAGACTTCTTTGTAGCGCTGATTTGCCTTTCCAGGTTGCTTGGTTGGCCAAAAAGGGCGTATGCGTTTTTTCCTGAATATATTCAGGAAAAAACGCATACGCCCTTTTTGGCCAAGGGCATCATTGTCAACGTTTTGCCGCTTTTCATGTGCTTTAAAGGCGATTCGAATCTACCTCCTGAAATCTGTTTCCTGCAATTCTGCCTTGATTTCAAATCCTCTTCTTTGCCTTCCCTCAATATATTTGTGGACGAGAGTTATCATTTATAACTCTGCAGGTTTGTGAATTGCAGTGCCCTGAAGCTCCATTTTACAAGTCGCTTTTTTGGGAGCTGGCCGCAAAAGCGCAGGATGGCTTCAGGCCCTGTTCTGGTTCCGCGGGTCAGGCTGAGCCTGTGGTTAATTCTTCTTCCTGATGGGAAAATAGGGTGACCTGTGCCTGTCCCAACACCAAGAGCTAGTCTCTCATTGGTTCCCCGTCTTCCCGTTCATCCTCAGGACAAATTCCATCTGTACGGAACAGGAGGTTAAAGGTGCTGAGGCTCCAAGTAGGGAGATTGCTAGTAAAGTGGCTGGAATGGCGAACCCGAGCACAAGGAGATGAGAAATGAGGTGCGTTTTAGAAACCTTTCCCCATCACACGGTGTACCATCTTCTGGGTTTCTCATGCATGTTTTCGATGTAGGTAGATGCCCTTGAACCTGGAGATTTGGGACCCATGCGATGGGTAGCACGCAGTATTACTTTAAAGGGTCTGCGTTTGCTCACCCAACCTCACCAAACCTCTCAGCCCCAAGAGTGTCCACCCTTATGTCTCATCCAGCTGTGGGTCTAGATATGGTCAATCCAGGTTGCATCACAGCCCCTGAACGAATTGTGTAAGAATTTCTCTCTCTTTCCCTGTCTTTGTTTCATGGGTTTTTAAAAGTAATTTATTTTTATAATGGGGTTTAGCTGCTTTTCACGGCTGTGTTTATGCCGCTTTACACCCACTTGACACACTAACAGAGAGATATCAATACATAGGTTTTAAGATTATTACTAGTCAGATATATTCTTGTGCGGTGAATCGGGCGTGTTGAGTCCAGTTCTCTGAGCAAGGAGTAGGTCTTGTCTATTACATATTGGGTTTATGGAACGGTATCTGAGCTAATTTGAAACTCTTGTTTTATGTATCACCCCACCTCACCTTTCCCGTTAAGCAGCCATAGTGTGTTTTCTGCATGTGTGACTCTGTTCTGTTTTGTAATTCAGTTCAAGTGTAACGGTTTTTACATTCCCTCTATAAGTGACACCTTATGAGAAGTGTCCTTTTCTGTGTGACTTATTTCAGTTAAAATCGTCGTACCTAAATCCACTCATCATGCTGCTACTAGCCTTATGACATTGATTTCATGGCTGAGTGATATTCCATTGTACATAAGGACCACAACTTTTTTATCCATTTTTCGCTTTCCTGGGATATTTAAGGTGGAATGAAGTGGAGGTCCTTGTCAACAGAGCAGCCCTAAACTTTGGGGTGCTTGTGTCTTGCTGATTTTCAATTTTCCCACTTTATCCCCCCATGCGTGGAAGTGCCCTATGCTCTCTAAGCTGTGTTTTTTAGATGTTTCAGGACACACCGTACACTTCTCCAGAGTGGCTGTTGGCAATTTACATCCCGCCCATCAGTGTAGCAAGGCTCCCATTTCTCCATGGCCTGTCCTGCATTTCTGGTTTTGACACTTTTTTCAGCATGGCCCTTTTGACCGATGGGAAGCGAGACTTCTTTGTAGCGCTGATTTGCCTTTCCAGGTTGCTTGGTTGGCCAAAAAGGGCGTATGCGTTTTTTCCTGAATATATTCAGGAAAAAACGCATACGCCCTTTTTGGCCAAGGGCATCATTGTCAACGTTTTGCCGCTTTTCATGTGCTTTAAAGGCGATTCGAATCTACCTCCTGAAATCTGTTTCCTGCAATTCTGCCTTGATTTCAAATCCTCTTCTTTGCCTTCCCTCAATATATTTGTGGACGAGAGTTATCATTTATAACTCTGCAGGTTTGTGAATTGCAGTGCCCTGAAGCTCCATTTTACAAGTCGCTTTTTTGGGAGCTGGCCGCAAAAGCGCAGGATGGCTTCAGGCCCTGTTCTGGTTCCGCGGGTCAGGCTGAGCCTGTGGTTAATTCTTCTTCCTGATGGGAAAATAGGGTGACCTGTGCCTGTCCCAACACCAAGAGCTAGTCTCTCATTGGTTCCCCGTCTTCCCGTTCATCCTCAGGACAAATTCCATCTGTACGGAACAGGAGGTTAAAGGTGCTGAGGCTCCAAGTAGGGAGATTGCTAGTAAAGTGGCTGGAATGGCGAACCCGAGCACAAGGAGATGAGAAATGAGGTGCGTTTTAGAAACCTTTCCCCATCACACGGTGTACCATCTTCTGGGTTTCTCATGCATGTTTTCGATGTAGGTAGATGCCCTTGAACCTGGAGATTTGGGACCCATGCGATGGGTAGCACGCAGTATTACTTTAAAGGGTCTGCGTTTGCTCACCCAACCTCACCAAACCTCTCAGCCCCAAGAGTGTCCACCCTTATGTCTCATCCAGCTGTGGGTCTAGATATGGTCAATCCAGGTTGCATCACAGCCCCTGAACGAATTGTGTAAGAATTTCTCTCTCTTTCCCTGTCTTTGTTTCATGGGTTTTTAAAAGTAATTTATTTTTATAATGGGGTTTAGCTGCTTTTCACGGCTGTGTTTATGCCGCTTTACACCCACTTGACACACTAACAGAGAGATATCAATACATAGGTTTTAAGATTATTACTAGTCAGATATATTCTTGTGCGGTGAATCGGGCGTGTTGAGTCCAGTTCTCTGAGCAAGGAGTAGGTCTTGTCTATTACATATTGGGTTTATGGAACGGTATCTGAGCTAATTTGAAACTCTTGTTTTATGTATCACCCCACCTCACCTTTCCCGTTAAGCAGCCATAGTGTGTTTTCTGCATGTGTGACTCTGTTCTGTTTTGTAATTCAGTTCAAGTGTAACGGTTTTTACATTCCCTCTATAAGTGACACCTTATGAGAAGTGTCCTTTTCTGTGTGACTTATTTCAGTTAAAATCGTCGTACCTAAATCCACTCATCATGCTGCTACTAGCCTTATGACATTGATTTCATGGCTGAGTGATATTCCATTGTACATAAGGACCACAACTTTTTTATCCATTTTTCGCTTTCCTGGGATATTTAAGGTGGAATGAAGTGGAGGTCCTTGTCAACAGAGCAGCCCTAAACTTTGGGGTGCTTGTGTCTTGCTGATTTTCAATTTTCCCACTTAATCCCCCCATGCGTGGAAGTGCCCTATGCTCTCTAAGCTGTGTTTTTTAGATGTTTCAGGACACACCGTACACTTCTCCAGAGTGGCTGTTGGCAATTTACATCCCGCCCATCAGTGTAGCAAGGCTCCCATTTCTCCATGGCCTGTCCTGCATTTCTGGTTTTGACACTTTTTTCAGCATGGCCCTTTTGACCGATGGGAAGCGAGACTTCTTTGTAGCGCTGATTTGCCTTTCCAGGTTGCTTGGTTGTCCAAAAAGGGCGTATGCGTTTTTTCCTGAATATATTCAGGAAAAAACGCATACGCCCTTTTTGGCCAAGGGCATCATTGTCAACGTTTTGCCGCTTTTCATGTGCTTTAAAGGCGATTCGAATCTACCTCCTGAAATCTGTTTCCTGCAATTCTGCCTTGATTTCAAATCCTCTTCTTTGCCTTCCCTCAATATATTTGTGGACGAGAGTTATCATTTATAACTCTGCAGGTTTGTGAATTGCAGTGCCCTGAAGCTCCATTTTACAAGTCGCTTTTTTGGGAGCTGGCCGCAAAAGCGCAGGATGGCTTCAGGCCCTGTTCTGGTTCCGCGGGTCAGGCTGAGCCTGTGGTTAATTCTTCTTCCTGATGGGAAAATAGAGTGACCTGTGCCTGTCCCAACACCAAGAGCTAGTCTCTCATTGGTTCCCCGTCTTCCCGTTCATCCTCAGGACAAATTGCAACCTGTACGGAACAGGAGGTTAAAGGTGCTGAGGCTCCAAGTAGGGAGATTGCTAGTAAAGTGGCTGGAATGGCGAACCCGAGCACAAGGAGATGAGAAATGAGGTGCGTTTTAGAAACCTTTCCCCATCACACGGTGTACCATCTTCTGGGTTTCTCATGCATGTTTTCGATGTAGGTAGATGTCCTTGAACCTGGAGATTTGGGACCCATGCGATGGGTAGCACGCAGTATTACTTTAAAGGGTCTGCGTTTGCTCACCCAACCTCACCAAACCTCTCAGCCCCAAGAGTGTCCACCCTTATGTCTCATCCAGCTGTGGGTCTAGATATGGTCAATCCAGGTTGCATCACAGCCCCTGAACGAATTGTGTAAGAATTTCTCTCTCTTTCCCTGTCTTTGTTTCATGGGTTTTTAAAAGTAATTTATTTTTATAATGGGGTTTAGCTGCTTTTCTCGGCTGTGTTTATGCCGCTTTACACCCACTTGACACACTAACAGAGAGATATCAATACATAGGTTTTAAGATTATTACTAGTCAGATATATTCTTGTGCGGTGAATCGGGCGTGTTGAGTCCAGTTCTCTGAGCAAGGAGTAGGTCTTGTCTATTACATATTGGGTTTATGGAACGGTATCTGAGCTAATTTGAAACTCTTGTTTTATGTATCACCCCACCTCACCTTTCCCGTTAAGCAGCCATAGTGTGTTTTCTGCATGTGTGACTCTGTTCTGTTTTGTAATTCAGTTCAAGTGTAACGGTTTTTACATTCCCTCTATAAGTGACACCTTATGAGAAGTGTCCTTTTCTGTGTGACTTATTTCAGTTAAAATCGTCGTACCTAAATCCACTCATCATGCTGCTACTAGCCTTATGACATTGATTTCATGGCTGAGTGATATTCCATTGTACATAAGGACCACAACTTTTTTATCCATTTTTCGCTTTCCTGGGATATTTAAGGTGGAATGAAGTGGAGGTCCTTGTCAACAGAGCAGCCCTAAACTTTGGGGTGCTTGTGTCTTGCTGATTTTCAATTTTCCCACTTTATCCCCCCATGCGTGGAAGTGCCCTATGCTCTCTAAGCTGTGTTTTTTAGATGTTTCAGGACACACCGTACACTTCTCCAGAGTGGCTGTTGGCAATTTACATCCCGCCCATCAGTGTAGCAAGGCTCCCATTTCTCCATGGCCTGTCCTGCATTTCTGGTTTTGACACTTTTTTCAGCATGGCCCTTTTGACCGATGGGAAGCGAGACTTCTTTGTAGCGCTGATTTGCCTTTCCAGGTTGCTTGGTTGGCCAAAAAGGGCGTATGCGTTTTTTCCTGAATATATTCAGGAAAAAACGCATACGCCCTTTTTGGCCAAGGGCATCATTGTCAACGTTTTGCCGCTTTTCATGTGCTTTAAAGGCGATTCGAATCTACCTCCTGAAATCTGTTTCCTGCAATTCTGCCTTGATTTCAAATCCTCTTCTTTGCCTTCCCTCAATATATTTGTGGACGAGAGTTATCATTTATAACTCTGCAGGTTTGTGAATTGCAGTGCCCAGAAGCTCCATTTTACAAGTCGCTTTCTTGGGAGCTGGCCGCAAAAGCGCAGGATGGCTTCAGGCCCTGTTCTGGTTCCGCGGGTCAGGCTGAGCCTGTGGTTAATTCTTCTTCCTGATGGGAAAATAGAGTGACCTGTGCCTGTCCCAACACCAAGAGCTAGTCTCTCATTGGTTCCCCGTCTTCCCGTTCATCCTCAGGACAAATTGCAACCTGTACGGAACAGGAGGTTAAAGGTTCTGAGGCTCCAAGTAGGGAGATTGCTAGTAAAGTGGCTGGAATGGCGAACCCGAGCACAAGGAGATGAGAAATGAGGTGCGTTTTAGAAACCTTTCCCCATCACACGGTGTACCATCTTCTGGGTTTCTCATGCATGTTTTCGATGTAGGTAGATGCCCTTGAACCTGGAGATTTGGGACCCATGCGATGGGTAGCACGCAGTATTACTTTAAAGGGTCTGCGTTTGCTCACCCAACCTCACCAAACCTCTCAGCCCCAAGAGTGTCCACCCTTATGTCTCATCCAGCTGTGGGTCTAGATATGGTCAATCCAGGTTGCATCACAGCCCCTGAACGAATTGTGTAAGAATTTCTCTCTCTTTCCCTGTCTTTGTTTCATGGGTTTTTAAAAGTAATTTATTTTTATAATGGGGTTTAGCTGCTTTTCACGGCTGTGTTTATGCCGCTTTACACCCACTTGACACACTAACAGAGAGATATCAATACATAGGTTTTAAGATTATTACTAGTCAGATATATTCTTGTGCGGTGAATCGGGCGTGTTGAGTCCAGTTCTCTGAGCAAGGAGTAGGTCTTGTCTATTACATATTGGGTTTATGGAACGGTATCTGAGCTAATTTGAAACTCTTGTTTTATGTATCACCCCACCTCACCTTTCCCGTTAAGCAGCCATAGTGTGTTTTCTGCATGTGTGACTCTGTTCTGTTTTGTAATTCAGTTCAAGTGTAACGGTTTTTACATTCCCTCTATAAGTGACACCTTATGAGAAGTGTCCTTTTCTGTGTGACTTATTTCAGTTAAAATCGTCGTACCTAAATCCACTCATCATGCTGCTACTAGCCTTATGACATTGATTTCATGGCTGAGTGATATTCCATTGTACATAAGGACCACAACTTTTTTATCCATTTTTCGCTTTCCTGGGATATTTAAGGTGGAATGAAGTGGAGGTCCTTGTCAACAGAGCAGCCCTAAACTTTGGGGTGCTTGTGTCTTGCTGATTTTCAATTTTCCCACTTTATCCCCCCATGCGTGGAAGTGCCCTATGCTCTCTAAGCTGTGTTTTTTAGATGTTTCAGGACACACCGTACACTTCTCCAGAGTGGCTGTTGGCAATTTACATCCCGCCCATCAGTGTAGCAAGGCTCCCATTTCTCCATGGCCTGTCCTGCATTTCTGGTTTTGACACTTTTTTCAGCATGGCCCTTTTGACCGATGGGAAGCGAGACTTCTTTGTAGCGCTGATTTGCCTTTCCAGGTTGCTTGGTTGGCCAAAAAGGGCGTATGCGTTTTTTCCTGAATATATTCAGGAAAAAACGCATACGCCCTTTTTGGCCAAGGGCATCATTGTCAACGTTTTGCCGCTTTTCATGTGCTTTAAAGGCGATTCGAATCTACCTCCTGAAATCTGTTTCCTGCAATTCTGCCTTGATTTCAAATCCTCTTCTTTGCCTTCCCTCAATATATTTGTGGACGAGAGTTATCATTTATAACTCTGCAGGTTTGTGAATTGCAGTGCCCTGAAGCTCCATTTTACAAGTCGCTTTTTTGGGAGCTGGCCGCAAAAGCGCAGGATGGCTTCAGGCCCTGTTCTGGTTCCGCGGGTCAGGCTGAGCCTGTGGTTAATTCTTCTTCCTGATGGGAAAATAGGGTGACCTGTGCCTGTCCCAACACCAAGAGCTAGTCTCTCATTGGTTCCCCGTCTTCCCGTTCATCCTCAGGACAAATTCCATCTGTACGGAACAGGAGGTTAAAGGTGCTGAGGCTCCAAGTAGGGAGATTGCTAGTAAAGTGGCTGGAATGGCGAACCCGAGCACAAGGAGATGAGAAATGAGGTGCGTTTTAGAAACCTTTCCCCATCACACGGTGTACCATCTTCTGGGTTTCTCATGCATGTTTTCGATGTAGGTAGATGCCCTTGAACCTGGAGATTTGGGACCCATGCGATGGGTAGCACGCAGTATTACTTTAAAGGGTCTGCGTTTGCTCACCCAACCTCACCAAACCTCTCAGCCCCAAGAGTGTCCACCCTTATGTCTCATCCAGCTGTGGGTCTAGATATGGTCAATCCAGGTTGCATCACAGCCCCTGAACGAATTGTGTAAGAATTTCTCTCTCTTTCCCTGTCTTTGTTTCATGGGTTTTTAAAAGTAATTTATTTTTATAATGGGGTTTAGCTGCTTTTCACGGCTGTGTTTATGCCGCTTTACACCCACTTGACACACTAACAGAGAGATATCAATACATAGGTTTTAAGATTATTACTAGTCAGATATATTCTTGTGCGGTGAATCGGGCGTGTTGAGTCCAGTTCTCTGAGCAAGGAGTAGGTCTTGTCTATTACATATTGGGTTTATGGAACGGTATCTGAGCTAATTTGAAACTCTTGTTTTATGTATCACCCCACCTCACCTTTCCCGTTAAGCAGCCATAGTGTGTTTTCTGCATGTGTGACTCTGTTCTGTTTTGTAATTCAGTTCAAGTGTAACGGTTTTTACATTCCCTCTATAAGTGACACCTTATGAGAAGTGTCCTTTTCTGTGTGACTTATTTCAGTTAAAATCGTCGTACCTAAATCCACTCATCATGCTGCTACTAGCCTTATGACATTGATTTCATGGCTGAGTGATATTCCATTGTACATAAGGACCACAACTTTTTTATCCATTTTTCGCTTTCCTGGGATATTTAAGGTGGAATGAAGTGGAGGTCCTTGTCAACAGAGCAGCCCTAAACTTTGGGGTGCTTGTGTCTTGCTGATTTTCAATTTTCCCACTTAATCCCCCCATGCGTGGAAGTGCCCTATGCTCTCTAAGCTGTGTTTTTTAGATGTTTCAGGACACACCGTACACTTCTCCAGAGTGGCTGTTGGCAATTTACATCCCGCCCATCAGTGTAGCAAGGCTCCCATTTCTCCATGGCCTGTCCTGCATTTCTGGTTTTGACACTTTTTTCAGCATGGCCCTTTTGACCGATGGGAAGCGAGACTTCTTTGTAGCGCTGATTTGCCTTTCCAGGTTGCTTGGTTGGCCAAAAAGGGCGTATGCGTTTTTTCCTGAATATATTCAGGAAAAAACGCATACGCCCTTTTTGGCCAAGGGCATCATTGTCAACGTTTTGCCGCTTTTCATGTGCTTTAAAGGCGATTCGAATCTACCTCCTGAAATCTGTTTCCTGCAATTCTGCCTTGATTTCAAATCCTCTTCTTTGCCTTCCCTCAATATATTTGTGGACGAGAGTTATCATTTATAACTCTGCAGGTTTGTGAATTGCAGTGCCCTGAAGCTCCATTTTACAAGTCGCTTTTTTGGGAGCTGGCCGCAAAAGCGCAGGATGGCTTCAGGCCCTGTTCTGGTTCCGCGGGTCAGGCTGAGCCTGTGGTTAATTCTTCTTCCTGATGGGAAAATAGAGTGACCTGTGCCTGTCCCAACACCAAGAGCTAGTCTCTCATTGGTTCCCCGTCTTCCCGTTCATCCTCAGGACAAATTGCAACCTGTACGGAACAGGAGGTTAAAGGTGCTGAGGCTCCAAGTAGGGAGATTGCTAGTAAAGTGGCTGGAATGGCGAACCCGAGCACAAGGAGATGAGAAATGAGGTGCGTTTTAGAAACCTTTCCCCATCACACGGTGTACCATCTTCTGGGTTTCTCATGCATGTTTTCGATGTAGGTAGATGCCCTTGAACCTGGAGATTTGGGACCCATGCGATGGGTAGCACGCAGTATTACTTTAAAGGGTCTGCGTTTGCTCACCCAACCTCACCAAACCTCTCAGCCCCAAGAGTGTCCACCCTTATGTCTCATCCAGCTGTGGGTCTAGATATGGTCAATCCAGGTTGCATCACAGCCCCTGAACGAATTGTGTAAGAATTTCTCTCTCTTTCCCTGTCTTTGTTTCATGGGTTTTTAAAAGTAATTTATTTTTATAATGGGGTTTAGCTGCTTTTCACGGCTGTGTTTATGCCGCTTTACACCCACTTGACACACTAACAGAGAGATATCAATACATAGGTTTTAAGATTATTACTAGTCAGATATATTCTTGTGCGGTGAATCGGGCGTGTTGAGTCCAGTTCTCTGAGCAAGGAGTAGGTCTTGTCTATTACATATTGGGTTTATGGAACGGTATCTGAGCTAATTTGAAACTCTTGTTTTATGTATCACCCCACCTCACCTTTCCCGTTAAGCAGCCATAGTGTGTTTTCTGCATGTGTGACTCTGTTCTGTTTTGTAATTCAGTTCAAGTGTAACGGTTTTTACATTCCCTCTATAAGTGACACCTTATGAGAAGTGTCCTTTTCTGTGTGACTTATTTCACTTAGAATCGTCTTACCTAAATCCACTCATCATGCTGCTACTAGCCTTATGACATTGATTTCATGGCTGAGTGATATTCCATTGTACATAAGGACCACAACTTTTTTATCCATTTTTCGCTTTCCTGGGATATTTAAGGTGGAATGAAGTGGAGGTCCTTGTCAACAGAGCAGCCCTAAACTTTGGGGTGCTTGTGTCTTGCTGATTTTCAATTTTCCCACTTTATCCCCCCATGCGTGGAAGTGCCCTATGCTCTCTAAGCTGTGTTTTTTAGATGTTTCAGGACACACCGTACCCTTCTCCAGAGTGGCTGTTGGCAATTTACATCCTGCCCATCAGTGTAGCAAGGCTCCCATTTCTCCATGGCCTGTCCTGCATTTCTGGTTTTGACACTTTTTTCAGCATGGCCCTTTTGACCGATGGGAAGCGAGACTTCTTTGTAGCGCTGATTTGCCTTTCCAGGTTGCTTGGTTGTCCAAAAAGGGCGTATGCGTTTTTTCCTGAATATATTCAGGAAAAAACGCATACGCCCTTTTTGGCCAAGGGCATCATTGTCAACGTTTTGCCGCTTTTCATGTGCTTTAAAGGCAATTCGAATCTACCTCCTGAAATCTGTTTCCTGCAATTCTGCCTTGATTTCAAATCCTCTTCTTTGCCTTCCCTCAATATATTTGTGGACGAGAGTTATCATTTATAACTCTGCAGGTTTGTGAATTGCAGTGCCCAGAAGCTCCATTTTACAAGTCGCTTTTTTGGGAGCTGGCCGCAAAAGCGCAGGATGGCTTCAGGCCCTGTTCTGGTTCCGGGGGGCAGGCTGAGCCTGTGGTTAATTCTTCTTCCTGATGGGAAAATAGAGTGACCTGTGCCTGTCCCAACACCAAGAGCTAGTCTCTCATTGGTTCCCCGTCTTCCCGTTCATCCTCAGGACAAATTGCAACCTGTACGGATCAGGAGGTTAAAGGTGCTGAGGCTCCAAGTAGGGAGATTGCTAGTAAAGTGGCTGGAATGGCGAACCCGAGCACAAGGAGATGAGAAATGAGGTGCGTTTTAGAAACCTTTCCCCATCACACGGTGTACCATCTTCTGGGTTTCTCATGCATGTTTTCGATGTAGGTAGATGCCCTTGAACCTGGAGATTTGGGACCCATGCGATGGGTAGCACGCAGTATTACTTTAAAGGGTCTGCGTTTGCTCACCCAACCTCACCAAACCTCTCAGCCCCAAGAGTGTCCACCCTTATGTCTCATCCAGCTGTGGGTCTAGATATGGTCAATCCAGGTTGCATCACAGCCCCTGAACGAATTGTGTAAGAATTTCTCTCTCTTTCCCTGTCTTTGTTTCATGGGTTTTTAAAAGTAATTTATTTTTATAATGGGGTTTAGCTGCTTTTCACGGCTGTGTTTATGCCGCTTTACACCCACTTGACACACTAACAGATAGATATCAATACATAGGTTTTAAGATTATTACTAGTCAGATATATTCTTGTGCGGTGAATCGGGCGTGTTGAGTCCAGTTCTCTTAGCAAGGAGTAGGTCTTGTCTATTACATATTGGGTTTATGGAACGGTATCTGAGCTAATTTGAAACTCTTGTTTTATGTATCACCCCACCTCACCTTTCCCGTTAAGCAGCCATAGTGTGTTTTCTGCATGTGTGACTCTGTTCTGTTTTGTAATTCAGTTCAAGTGTAACGGTTTTTACATTCCCTCTATAAGTGACACCTTATGAGAAGTGTCCTTTTCTGTGTGACTTATTTCACTTAGAATCGTCTTACCTAAATCCACTCATCATGCTGCTACTAGCCTTATGACATTGATTTCATGGCTGAGTGATATTCCATTGTACATAAGGACCACAACTTTTTTATCCATTTTTCGCTTTCCTGGGATATTTAAGGTGGAATGAAGTGGAGGTCCTTGTCAACAGAGCAGCCCTAAACTTTGGGGTGCTTGTGTCTTGCTGATTTTCAATTTTCCCACTTTATCCCCCCATGCGTGGAAGTGCCCTACGCTCTCTAAGCTGTGTTTTTTAGATGTTTCAGGACACACCGTACCCTTCTCCAGAGGGGCTGTTGGAAATTTACATCCCGCCCATCAGTGTAGCAAGGCTCCCATTTCTCCATGGCCTGTCCTGCATTTCTGGTTTTGACAATTTTTTCAGCATGGCCCTTTTGACCGATGGGAAGCGAGACTTCTTTGTAGCGCTGATTTGCCTTTCCAGGTTGCTTGGTTGTCCAAAAAGGGCGTATGCGTTTTTTCCTGAATATATTCAGGAAAAAACGCATACGCCCTTTTTGGCCAAGGGCATCATTGTCAACGTTTTGCCGCTTTTCATGTGCTTTAAAGGCAATTCGAATCTACCTCCTGAAATCTGTTTCCTGCAATTCTGCCTTGATTTCAAATCCTCTTCTTTGCCTTCCCTCAATATATTTGTGGACGAGAGTTATCATTTATAACTCTGCAGGTTTGTGAATTGCAGTGCCCAGAAGCTCCATTTTACAAGTCGCTTTTTTGGGAGCTGGCCGCAAAAGCGCAGGATGGCTTCAGGCCCTGTTCTGGTTCCGGGGGGCAGGCTGAGCCTGTGGTTAATTCTTCTTCCTGATGGGAAAATAGAGTGACCTGTGCCTGTCCCAACACCAAGAGCTAGTCTCTCATTGGTTCCCCGGCTTCCCTTTCATCCTCAGGACAAATTGCAACCTGTACGGACAGGAGGTTAAAGGTGCTGAGGCTCCAAGTAGGGAGATTGCTAGTAAAGTGGCTGGAATGGCGAACACGAGCACAAGGAGATGAGAAACGAGGTGCGTTTTAGAAACCTTTCCCCATCACACGGTGTACCATCTTCTGGGTTTCTCATGCATGTTTTCGATGTAGGAAGATGCCCTTGAACCTGGAGATTTGGGACCCATGCGATGGGTAGCACGCAGTATTACTTTAAAGGGTCTGCGTTTGCTCACCCAACCTCACCAAACCTCTCAGCCCCAAGAGTGTCCACCCTTATGTCTCATCCAGCTGTGAGTCTAGATATGGTCAATCCAGGTTGCATCACAGCCCCTGAACGAATTGTGTAAGAATTTCTCTCTCATTCCCTGTCTTTGTTTCATGGGTTTTTAAAAGTAATTTATTTTTATAATGGGGTTTAGCTGCTTTTCACGGCTGTGTTTATGCCGCTTTACACCCACTTGACACACTAACAGAGAGATATCAATACATAGGTTTTAAGATTCTAACTAGTCAGATATATTCTTGTGCGGTGAATCGGGCGTGTTGAGTCCAGTTCTCTGAGCAAGGAGTAAGTCTTGTCTATTACATATTGGGTTTATGGAACGGTATCTGAGCTAATTTGAAACTCTTGTTTTATGTATCACCCCACCTCACCTTTCCCGTTAAGCAGCCATAGTGTGTTTTCTGCATGTGTGACTCTGTTCTGTTTTGTAATTCAGTTCAAGTGTAACGGTTTTTACATTCCCTCTATAAGTGACACCTTATGAGAAGTGTCCTTTTCTGTGTGACTTATTTCACTTAGAATCGTCTTACCTAAATCCACTCATCATGCTGCTACTAGCCTTATGACATTGATTTCATGGCTGAGTGATATTCCATTGTACATAAGGACCACAAATTTTTTATCCATTTTTCGCTTTCCTGGGATATTTAAGGTGGAATGAAGTGGAGGTCCTTGTCAACAGAGCAGCCCTAAACTTTGGGGTGCTTGTGTCTTGCTGATTTTCAATTTTCCCTCTTTATCCCCCCATGCGTGGAAGTGCCCTATGCTCTCTAAGCTGTGTTTTTTAGATGTTTCAGGACACACCGTACACTTCTCCAGAGTGGCTGTTGGCAATTTACATCCCGCCCATCAGTGTAGCAAGGCTCCCATTTCTCCATGGCCTGTCCTGCATTTCTGGTTTTGACACTTTTTTCAGCATGGCCCTTTTGACCGATGGGAAGCGAGACTTCTTTGTAGCGCTGATTTGCCTTTCCAGGTTGCTTGGTTTGCCAAAAAGGGCGTATGCGTTTTTTCCTGAATATATTCAGGAAAAAACGCATATGCCCTTTTTGGCCAAGGGCATCATTGTCAACGTTTTGCCGCTTTTCATGTGCTTTAAAGGCGATTCGAATCTACCTCCTGAAATCTGTTTCCTGCAATTCTGCCTTGATTTCAAATCCTCTTCTTTGCCTTCCCTCAATATATTTGTGGACGAGAGTTATCATTTATAACTCTGCAGGTTTGTGAATTGCAGTGCCCTGAAGCTCCATTTTACAAGTCGCTTTTTTGGGAGCTGGCCGCAAAAGCGCAGGATGGCTTCAGGCCCTGTTCTGGTTCCGGGGGGCAGGCTGAGCCTGTGGTTAATTCTCCTTCCTGATGGGAAAATAGAGTGACCTGTGCCTGTCCCAACACCAAGAGCTAGTCTCTCATTGGTTTCCCGTCTTCCCGTTCATCCTCAGGACAAATTGCAACCTGTACGGAACAGGAGGTTAAAGGTGCTGATGCTCCAAGTAGGGAGATTGCTAGTAAAGTGGCTGGAATGGCGAACCCGAGCACAAGGAGATGAGAAATGAGGTACGTTTTAGAAACCTTTCCCCATCACACGGTGTACCATCTTCTGGGTTTCTCATGCATGTTTTCGATGTAGGAAGATGCCCTTGAACCTGGAGATTTGGGACCCATGGGATGGGAAACAGGCAGTAGTACTTTAAAGGCTCTGCGTTTGCTCCCCCAACCTCACCAAATCTCTCAGCCCCGAAAGTATCCACCCTTACGTCTCTTCCAGCTGTGGGTCTAGATATGGTCAATCCAGGTGGCATCACAGCCCCTGAACGAATTTTGTAAGAATTTCTCTCTCTTTCACTGTCTTTGTTTCACGGGTTTTTAAAATTAATTTATTTTTATAACGGGGTTTATCTGTTTTTCACAGCTGTGTTTATGCCGCTTTACACCCACTTGTCTAACATCCAGAGAGATATCAATACATAGGTTTTAAGATTCTTACTAGTCAGATATATTCTTGTGCGGTGAATAGGGGGTGTTGAGTCCAGTTCACTGAGCAAGGAGTAGGTCTTTCTATTACATATTGGGTTTATGGAACGGTATCTGAGCTAATTTGAAACACTTGTTTTATGCATCACCCCACCTCACCTTTCCCGTTAAGCAGCCATAGTGTGTTTTGTAAACGTGTGACTCTGTTCTGTTTTTAATTCAGTTCAAGTGTAGCGGTTTTTACATTCCCTCTATAAGTGATAGCTTATGATAAGTGTCTTTTTCTGTGTGACTTATTTCACTTAGAATCGTCGTACCTAAATCCACTCATCATGCTGCTACTAGCCTTATGACATTGATTTCATGGCTGAGTGATATTCCATTGTACATAAGGACCACCACTTCTTTATCCATTTTTCTCGTTCCTGGGATATTTAAGGTGTTATGAAGTGGAGGTTCTTGTCAACAGAGCAGCCCTAAACTTTGGGGTGCTTGTGTCTTGCTGATTTTCAATTTTCCCTCTTTATCCCCCCATGCGTGGAAGTGCCCTATGCTCTCTAAGCTGTGTTTTTTAGATGTTTCAGGACACACCGTACACTTCTCCAGAGTGGCTGTTGGCAATTTACATCCCGCCCATCAGTGTAGCAAGGCTCCCATTTCTCCATGGCCTGTCCTGCATTTCTGGTTTTGACACTTTTTTCAGCATGGCCCTTTTGACCGATGGGAAGCGAGACTTCTTTGTAGCGCTGATTTGCCTTTCCAGGTTGCTTGGTTGGCCAAAAAGGGCGTATGCGTTTTTTCCTGAATATATTCAGGAAAAAACGCATAGGCCCTTTTTGGCCAAGGGCATCATTGTCAACGTTTTGCCGCTTTTCATGTGCTTTAAAGGCGATTCGAATCTACCTCCTGAAATCTGTTTCCTGCAATTCTGCCTTGATTTCAAATCCTCTTCTTTGCCTTCCCTCAATACATTTGTGGACGAGAGTTATCATTTATAACTCTGCAGGTTTGTGAATTGCAGTGCCCTGAAGCTCCATTTTACAACTCGCTTTTTTGGGAGATGGCCGCAAAAGCGCAGGATGGCTTCAGGCCCTGTTCTGGTTCCGGGGGGCAGGCTGAGCCTGTGGTTAATTCTTCTTCCTGATGGGAAAATAGAGTGACCTGTGCCTGTCCCAACACCAAGAGCTAGTCTCTCATTGGTTCCCCGTCTTCCCATTCATCCTCAGGACAAATTGCAACCTGTACGGAACAGGAGGTTAAAGGTGCTGAGGCTCCAAGTAGGGAGATTGCTAGTAAAGTGGCTGGAATGGCGAACCCGAGCACAAGGAGATGAGAAATGAGGTGCGTTTTAGAAACCTTTCCCCATCACACGGTGTACCATCTTCTGGGTTTCTCATGCATGTTTTCGATGTAGGTAGATGCCCTTGAACCTGGAGATTTGGGACCCATGCGATGGGTAGCACGCAGTATTACTTTAAAGGGTCTGCGTTTGCTCACCCAACCTCACCAAACCTCTCAGCCCCAAGAGTGTCCACCCTTATGTCTCATCCAGCTGTGGGTCTAGATATGGTCAATCCAGGTTGCATCACAGCCCCTGAACGAATTGTGTAAGAATTTCTCTCTCTTTCCCTGTCTTTGTTTCATGGGTTTTTAAAAGTAATTTATTTTTATAATGGGGTTTAGCTGCTTTTCACGGCTGTGTTTATGCCGCTTTACACCCACTTGACACACTAACAGAGAGATATCAATACATAGGTTTTAAGATTATTACTAGTCAGATATATTCTTGTGCGGTGAATCGGGCGTGTTGAGTCCAGTTCTCTGAGCAAGGAGTAGGTCTTGTCTATTACATATTGGGTTTATGGAACGGTATCTGAGCTAATTTGAAACTCTTGTTTTATGTATCACCCCACCTCACCTTTCCCGTTAAGCAGCCATAGTGTGTTTTCTGCATGTGTGACTCTGTTCTGTTTTGTAATTCAGTTCAAGTGTAACGGTTTTTACATTCCCTCTATAAGTGACACCTTATGAGAAGTGTCCTTTTCTGTGTGACTTATTTCACTTAAAATCGTCGTACCTAAATCCACTCATCATGCTGCTACTAGCCTTATGACATTGATTTCATGGCTGAGTGATATTCCATTGTACATAAGGACCACAACTTTTTTATCCATTTTTCGCTTTCCTGGGATATTTAAGGTGGAATGAAGTGGAGGTCCTTGTCAACAGAGCAGCCCTAAACTTTGGGGTGCTTGTGTCTTGCTGATTTTCAATTTTCCCACTTTATCCCCCCATGCGTGGAAGTGCCCTATGCTCTCTAAGCTGTGTTTTTTAGATGTTTCAGGACACACCGTACCCTTCTCCAGAGTGGCTGTTGGCAATTTACATCCCGCCCATCAGTGTAGCAAGGCTCCCATTTCTCCATGGCCTGTCCTGCATTTCTGGTTTTGACACTTTTTTCAGCATGGCCCTTTTGACCGATGGGAAGCGAGACTTCTTTGTAGCGCTGATTTGCCTTTCCAGGTTGCTTGGTTGGCCAAAAAGGGCGTATGCGTTTTTTCCTGAATATATTCAGGAAAAAACGCATACGCCCTTTTTGGCCAAGGGCATCATTGTCAACGCTTTGCCGCTTTTCATGTGCTTTAAAGGCGATTCGAATCTACCTCCTGAAATCTGTTTCCTGCTATTCTGCCTTGATTTCAAATCCTCTTCTTTGCCTTCCCTCAATATATTTGTGGACGAGAGTTATCATTTATAACTCTGCAGGTTTGTGAATTGCAGTGCCCAGAAGCTCCATTTTACAAGTCGCTTTTTTGGGAGCTGGCCGCAAAAGCGCAGGATGGCTTCAGGCCCTGTTCTGGTTCCGGGGGGCAGGCTGAGCCTGTGGTTAATTCTTCTTCCTGATGGGAAAATAGAGTGACCTGTGCCTGTCCCAACACCAAGAGCTAGTCTCTCATTGGTTCCCCGGCTTCCCGTTCATCCTCAGGACAAATTGCAACCTGTACGGAACAGGAGGTTAAAGGTGCTGATGCTCCACGTAGGGAGATTGCTAGTAAAGTGGCTGGAATGGCGAACCCGAGCACAAGGAGATGAGAAATGAGGTGCGTTTTAGAAACCTTTCCCCATCACACGGTGTACCATCTTCTGGGTTTCTCATGCATGTTTTCGATGTAGGAAGACGCCCTTGAACCTGGAGATTTGGGACCCATGCGATGGGTAGCACGCAGTATTACTTTAAAGGGTCTGCGTTTGCTCACCCAACCTCACCAAACCTCTCAGCCCCAAGAGTGTCCACCCTTATGTCTCATCCAGCTGTGGGTCTAGATATGGTCAATCCAGGTTGCATCACAGCCCCTGAACGAATTGTGTAAGAATTTCTCTCTCTTTCCCTGTCTTTGTTTCATGGGTTTTTAAAAGTAATTTATTTTTATAATGGGGTTTAGCTGCTTTTCACGGCTGTGTTTATGCCGCTTTACACCCACTTGACACACTAACAGAGAGATATCAATACATAGGTTTTAAGATTATTACTAGTCAGATATATTCTTGTGCGGTGAATCGGGCGTGTTGAGTCCAGTTCTCTGAGCAAGGAGTAGGTCTTGTCTATTACATATTGGGTTTATGGAACGGTATCTGAGCTAATTTGAAACTCTTGTTTTATGTATCACCCCACCTCACCTTTCCCGTTAAGCAGCCATAGTGTGTTTTCTGCATGTGTGACTCTGTTCTGTTTTGTAATTCAGTTCAAGTGTAACGGTTTTTACATTCCCTCTATAAGTGACACCTTATGAGAAGTGTCCTTTTCTGTGTGACTTATTTCACTTAAAATCGTCGTACCTAAATCCACTCATCATGCTGCTACTAGCCTTATGACATTGATTTCATGGCTGAGTGATATTCCATTGTACATAAGGACCACAACTTTTTTATCCATTTTTCGCTTTCCTGGGATATTTAAGGTGGAATGAAGTGGAGGTCCTTGTCAACAGAGCAGCCCTAAACTTTGGGGTGCTTGTGTCTTGCTGATTTTCAATTTTCCCACTTTATCCCCCCATGCGTGGAAGTGCCCTATGCTCTCTAAGCTGTGTTTTTTAGATGTTTCAGGACACACCGTACCCTTCTCCAGAGTGGCTGTTGGCAATTTACATCCCGCCCATCAGTGTAGCAAGGCTCCCATTTCTCCATGGCCTGTCCTGCATTTCTGGTTTTGACACTTTTTTCAGCATGGCCCTTTTGACCGATGGGAAGCGAGACTTCTTTGTAGCGCTGATTTGCCTTTCCAGGTTGCTTGGTTGGCCAAAAAGGGCGTATGCGTTTTTTCCTGAATATATTCAGGAAAAAACGCATACGCCCTTTTTGGCCAAGGGCATCATTGTCAACGTTTTGCCGCTTTTCATGTGCTTTAAAGGCGATTCGAATCTACCTCCTGAAATCTGTTTCCTGCAATTCTGCCTTGATTTCAAATCCTCTTCTTTGCCTTCCCTCAATATATTTGTGGACGAGAGTTATCATTTATAACTCTGCAGGTTTGTGAATTGCAGTGCCCAGAAGCTCCATTTTACAAGTCGCTTTTTTGGGAGCTGGCCGCAAAAGCGCAGGATGGCTTCAGGCCCTGTTCTGGTTCCGGGGGGCAGGCTGAGCCTGTGGTTAATTCTTCTTCCTGATGGGAAAATAGAGTGACCTGTGCCTGTCCCAACACCAAGAGCTAGTCTCTCATTGGTTCCCCGGCTTCCCGTTCATCCTCAGGACAAATTGCAACCTGTACGGAACAGGAGGTTAAAGGTGCTGATGCTCCACGTAGGGAGATTGCTAGTAAAGTGGCTGGAATGGCGAACCCGAGCACAAGGAGATGAGAAATGAGGTGCGTTTTAGAAACCTTTCCCCATCACACGGTGTACCATCTTCTGGGTTTCTCATGCATGTTTTCGATGTAGGAAGACGCCCTTGAACCTGGAGATTTGGGACCCATGCGATGGGTAGCACGCAGTATTACTTTAAAGGGTCTGCGTTTGCTCACCCAACCTCACCAAACCTCTCAGCCCCAAGAGTGTCCACCCTTATGTCTCATCCAGCTGTGGGTCTAGATATGGTCAATCCAGGTTGCATCACAGCCCCTGAACGAATTGTGTAAGAATTTCTCTCTCTTTCCCTGTCTTTGTTTCATGGGTTTTTAAAAGTAATTTATTTTTATAATGGGGTTTAGCTGCTTTTCACGGCTGTGTTTATGCCGCTTTACACCCACTTGACACACTAACAGAGAGATATCAATACATAGGTTTTAAGATTATTACTAGTCAGATATATTCTTGTGCGGTGAATCGGGCGTGTTGAGTCCAGTTCTCTGAGCAAGGAGTAGGTCTTGTCTATTACATATTGGGTTTATGGAACGGTATCTGAGCTAATTTGAAACTCTTGTTTTATGTATCACCCCACCTCACCTTTCCCGTTAAGCAGCCATAGTGTGTTTTCTGCATGTGTGACTCTGTTCTGTTTTGTAATTCAGTTCAAGTGTAACGGTTTTTACATTCCCTCTATAAGTGACACCTTATGAGAAGTGTCCTTTTCTGTGTGACTTATTTCACTTAGAATCGTCTTACCTAAATCCACTCATCATGCTGCTACTAGCCTTATGACATTGATTTCATGGCTGAGTGATATTCCATTGTACATAAGGACCACAACTTTTTTATCCATTTTTCGCTTTCCTGGGATATTTAAGGTGGAATGAAGTGGAGGTCCTTGTCAACAGAGCAGCCCTAAACTTTGGGGTGCTTGTGTCTTGCTGATTTTCAATTTTCCCTCTTTATCCCCCCATGCGTGGAAGTGCCCTATGCTCTCTAAGCTGTGTTTTTTAGATGTTTCAGGACACACCGTACACTTCTCCAGAGTGGCTGTTGGCAATTTACATCCCGCCCATCAGTGTAGCAAGGCTCCCATTTCTCCATGGCCTGTCCTGCATTTCTGGTTTTGACACTTTTTTCAGCATGGCCCTTTTGACCGATGGGAAGCGAGACTTCTTTGTAGCGCTGATTTGCCTTTCCAGGTTGCTTGGTTGGCCAAAAAGGGCGTATGCGTTTTTTCCTGAATATATTCAGGAAAAAACGCATACGCCCTTTTTGGCCAAGGGCATCATTGTCAACGTTTTGCCGCTTTTCATGTGCTTTAAAGGCGATTCGAATCTACCTCCTGAAATCTGTTTCCTGCAATTCTGCCTTGATTTCAAATCCTCTTCTTTGCCTTCCCTCAATATATTTGTGGACGAGAGTTATCATTTATAACTCTGCAGGTTTGTGAATTGCAGTGCCCTGAAGCTCCATTTTACAAGTCGCTTTTTTGGGAGCTGGCCGCAAAAGCGCAGGATGGCTTCAGGCCCTGTTCTGGTTCCGGGGGGCAGGCTGAGCCTGTGGTTAATTCTCCTTCCTGATGGGAAAATAGAGTGACCTGTGCCTGTCCCAACACCAAGAGCTAGTCTCTCATTGGTTTCCCGTCTTCCCGTTCATCCTCAGGACAAATTGCAACCTGTACGGAACAGGAGGTTAAAGGTGCTGATGCTCCAAGTAGGGAGATTGCTAGTAAAGTGGCTGGAATGGCGAACCCGAGCACAAGGAGATGAGAAATGAGGTACGTTTTAGAAACCTTTCCCCATCACACGGTGTACCATCTTCTGGGTTTCTCATGCATGTTTTCGATGTAGGAAGATGCCCTTGAACCTGGAGATTTGGGACCCATGGGATGGGAAACAGGCAGTAGTACTTTAAAGGCTCTGCGTTTGCTCCCCCAACCTCACCAAATCTCTCAGCCCCGAAAGTATCCACCCTTACGTCTCTTCCAGCTGTGGGTCTAGATATGGTCAATCCAGGTGGCATCACAGCCCCTGAACGAATTTTGTAAGAATTTCTCTCTCTTTCACTGTCTTTGTTTCACGGGTTTTTAAAATTAATTTATTTTTATAACGGGGTTTATCTGTTTTTCACAGCTGTGTTTATGCCGCTTTACACCCACTTGTCTAACATCCAGAGAGATATCAATACATAGGTTTTAAGATTCTTACTAGTCAGATATATTCTTGTGCGGTGAATAGGGGGTGTTGAGTCCAGTTCACTGAGCAAGGAGTAGGTCTTTCTATTACATATTGGGTTTATGGAACGGTATCTGAGCTAATTTGAAACACTTGTTTTATGCATCACCCCACCTCACCTTTCCCGTTAAGCAGCCATAGTGTGTTTTGTAAACGTGTGACTCTGTTCTGTTTTTAATTCAGTTCAAGTGTAACGGTTTTTACATTCCCTCTATAAGTGACACCTTATGAGAAGTGTCCTTTTCTGTGTGACTTATTTCACTTAAAATCGTCGTACCTAAATCCACTCATCATGCTGCTACTAGCCTTATGACATTGATTTCATGGCTGAGTGATATTCCATTGTACATAAGGACCACAACTTTTTTATCCATTTTTCGCTTTCCTGGGATATTTAAGGTGGAATGAAGTGGAGGTCCTTGTCAACAGAGCAGCCCTAAACTTTGGGGTGCTTGTGTCTTGCTGATTTTCAATTTTCCCACTTTATCCCCCCATGCGTGGAAGTGCCCTATGCTCTCTAAGCTGTGTTTTTTAGATGTTTCAGGACACACCGTACCCTTCTCCAGAGTGGCTGTTGGCAATTTACATCCCGCCCATCAGTGTAGCAAGGCTCCCATTTCTCCATGGCCTGTCCTGCATTTCTGGTTTTGACACTTTTTTCAGCATGGCCCTTTTGACCGATGGGAAGCGAGACTTCTTTGTAGCGCTGATTTGCCTTTCCAGGTTGCTTGGTTGGCCAAAAAGGGCGTATGCGTTTTTTCCTGAATATATTCAGGAAAAAACGCATACGCCCTTTTTGGCCAAGGGCATCATTGTCAACGTTTTGCCGCTTTTCATGTGCTTTAAAGGCGATTCGAATCTACCTCCTGAAATCTGTTTCCTGCAATTCTGCCTTGATTTCAAATCCTCTTCTTTGCCTTCCCTCAATATATTTGTGGACGAGAGTTATCATTTATAACTCTGCAGGTTTGTGAATTGCAGTGCCCAGAAGCTCCATTTTACAAGTCGCTTTTTTGGGAGCTGGCCGCAAAAGCGCAGGATGGCTTCAGGCCCTGTTCTGGTTCCGGGGGGCAGGCTGAGCCTGTGGTTAATTCTTCTTCCTGATGGGAAAATAGAGTGACCTGTGCCTGTCCCAACACCAAGAGCTAGTCTCTCATTGGTTCCCCGGCTTCCCGTTCATCCTCAGGACAAATTGCAACCTGTACGGAACAGGAGGTTAAAGGTGCTGATGCTCCACGTAGGGAGATTGCTAGTAAAGTGGCTGGAATGGCGAACCCGAGCACAAGGAGATGAGAAATGAGGTGCGTTTTAGAAACCTTTCCCCATCACACGGTGTACCATCTTCTGGGTTTCTCATGCATGTTTTCGATGTAGGAAGACGCCCTTGAACCTGGAGATTTGGGACCCATGCGATGGGTAGCACGCAGTATTACTTTAAAGGGTCTGCGTTTGCTCACCCAACCTCACCAAACCTCTCAGCCCCAAGAGTGTCCACCCTTATGTCTCATCCAGCTGTGGGTCTAGATATGGTCAATCCAGGTTGCATCACAGCCCCTGAACGAATTGTGTAAGAATTTCTCTCTCTTTCCCTGTCTTTGTTTCATGGGTTTTTAAAAGTAATTTATTTTTATAATGGGGTTTAGCTGCTTTTCACGGCTGTGTTTATGCCGCTTTACACCCACTTGACACACTAACAGAGAGATATCAATACATAGGTTTTAAGATTATTACTAGTCAGATATATTCTTGTGCGGTGAATCGGGCGTGTTGAGTCCAGTTCTCTGAGCAAGGAGTAGGTCTTGTCTATTACATATTGGGTTTATGGAACGGTATCTGAGCTAATTTGAAACTCTTGTTTTATGTATCACCCCACCTCACCTTTCCCGTTAAGCAGCCATAGTGTGTTTTCTGCATGTGTGACTCTGTTCTGTTTTGTAATTCAGTTCAAGTGTAACGGTTTTTACATTCCCTCTATAAGTGACACCTTATGAGAAGTGTCCTTTTCTGTGTGACTTATTTCACTTAGAATCGTCTTACCTAAATCCACTCATCATGCTGCTACTAGCCTTATGACATTGATTTCATGGCTGAGTGATATTCCATTGTACATAAGGACCACAACTTTTTTATCCATTTTTCGCTTTCCTGGGATATTTAAGGTGGAATGAAGTGGAGGTCCTTGTCAACAGAGCAGCCCTAAACTTTGGGGTGCTTGTGTCTTGCTGATTTTCAATTTTCCCTCTTTATCCCCCCATGCGTGGAAGTGCCCTATGCTCTCTAAGCTGTGTTTTTTAGATGTTTCAGGACACACCGTACACTTCTCCAGAGTGGCTGTTGGCAATTTACATCCCGCCCATCAGTGTAGCAAGGCTCCCATTTCTCCATGGCCTGTCCTGCATTTCTGGTTTTGACACTTTTTTCAGCATGGCCCTTTTGACCGATGGGAAGCGAGACTTCTTTGTAGCGCTGATTTGCCTTTCCAGGTTGCTTGGTTGGCCAAAAAGGGCGTATGCGTTTTTTCCTGAATATATTCAGGAAAAAACGCATACGCCCTTTTTGGCCAAGGGCATCATTGTCAACGTTTTGCCGCTTTTCATGTGCTTTAAAGGCGATTCGAATCTACCTCCTGAAATCTGTTTCCTGCAATTCTGCCTTGATTTCAAATCCTCTTCTTTGCCTTCCCTCAATATATTTGTGGACGAGAGTTATCATTTATAACTCTGCAGGTTTGTGAATTGCAGTGCCCTGAAGCTCCATTTTACAAGTCGCATTTTTGGGAGCTGGCCGCAAAAGCGCAGGATGGCTTCAGGCCCTGTTCTGGTTCCGGGGGGCAGGCTGAGCCTGTGGTTAATTCTCCTTCCTGATGGGAAAATAGAGTGACCTGTGCCTGTCCCAACACCAAGAGCTAGTCTCTCATTGGTTTCCCGTCTTCCCGTTCATCCTCAGGACAAATTGCAACCTGTACGGAACAGGAGGTTAAAGGTGCTGATGCTCCAAGTAGGGAGATTGCTAGTAAAGTGGCTGGAATGGCGAACCCGAGCACAAGGAGATGAGAAATGAGGTACGTTTTAGAAACCTTTCCCCATCACACGGTGTACCATCTTCTGGGTTTCTCATGCATGTTTTCGATGTAGGAAGATGCCCTTGAACCTGGAGATTTGGGACCCATGGGATGGGAAACAGGCAGTAGTACTTTAAAGGCTCTGCGTTTGCTCCCCCAACCTCACCAAATCTCTCAGCCCCGAAAGTATCCACCCTTACGTCTCTTCCAGCTGTGGGTCTAGATATGGTCAATCCAGGTGGCATCACAGCCCCTGAACGAATTTTGTAAGAATTTCTCTCTCTTTCACTGTCTTTGTTTCACGGGTTTTTAAAATTAATTTATTTTTATAACGGGGTTTATCTGTTTTTCACAGCTGTGTTTATGCCGCTTTACACCCACTTGTCTAACATCCAGAGAGATATCAATACATAGGTTTTAAGATTCTTACTAGTCAGATATATTCTTGTGCGGTGAATAGGGGGTGTTGAGTCCAGTTCACTGAGCAAGGAGTAGGTCTTTCTATTACATATTGGGTTTATGGAACGGTATCTGAGCTAATTTGAAACACTTGTTTTATGCATCACCCCACCTCACCTTTCCCGTTAAGCAGCCATAGTGTGTTTTGTAAACGTGTGACTCTGTTCTGTTTTTAATTCAGTTCAAGTGTAGCGGTTTTTACATTCCCTCTATAAGTGATAGCTTATGATAAGTGTCTTTTTCTGTGTGACTTATTTCACTTAGAATCGTCGTACCTAAATCCACTCATCATGCTGCTACTAGCCTTATGACATTGATTTCATGGCTGAGTGATATTCCATTGTACATAAGGACCACCACTTCTTTATCCATTTTTCTCGTTCCTGGGATATTTAAGGTGTTATGAAGTGGAGGTTCTTGTCAACAGAGCAGCCCTAAACTTTGGGGTGCTTGTGTCTTGCTGATTTTCAATTTTCCCTCTTTATCCCCCCATGCGTGGAAGTGCCCTATGCTCTCTAAGCTGTGTTTTTTAGATGTTTCAGGACACACCGTACACTTCTCCAGAGTGGCTGTTGGCAATTTACATCCCGCCCATCAGTGTAGCAAGGCTCCCATTTCTCCATGGCCTGTCCTGCATTTCTGGTTTTGACACTTTTTTCAGCATGGCCCTTTTGACCGATGGGAAGCGAGACTTCTTTGTAGCGCTGATTTGCCTTTCCAGGTTGCTTGGTTGGCCAAAAAGGGCGTATGCGTTTTTTCCTGAATATATTCAGGAAAAAACGCATAGGCCCTTTTTGGCCAAGGGCATCATTGTCAACGTTTTGCCGCTTTTCATGTGCTTTAAAGGCGATTCGAATCTACCTCCTGAAATCTGTTTCCTGCAATTCTGCCTTGATTTCAAATCCTCTTCTTTGCCTTCCCTCAATACATTTGTGGACGAGAGTTATCATTTATAACTCTGCAGGTTTGTGAATTGCAGTGCCCTGAAGCTCCATTTTACAACTCGCTTTTTTGGGAGATGGCCGCAAAAGCGCAGGATGGCTTCAGGCCCTGTTCTGGTTCCGGGGGGCAGGGTGAGCCTGTGGTTAATTCTTCTTCCTGATGGGAAAATAGAGTGACCTGTGCCTGTCCCAACACCAAGAGCTAGTCTCTCATTGGTTCCCCGTCTTCCCATTCATCCTCAGGACAAATTGCAACCTGTACGGAACAGGAGGTTAAAGGTGCTGAGGCTCCAAATAGGGAGATTGCTAGTAAAGTGGCTGGAATGGCGAACCCGAGCACAAGGAGATGAGAAATGAGGTGCGTTTTAGAAACCTTTCCCCATCACACGGTGTACCATCTTCTGGGTTTCTCATGCATGTTTTCGATGTAGGTAGATGCCCTTGAACCTGGAGATTTGGGACCCATGCGATGGGTAGCACGCAGTATTACTTTAAAGGGTCTGCGTTTGCTCACCCAACCTCACCAAACCTCTCAGCCCCAAGAGTGTCCACCCTTATGTCTCATCCAGCTGTGGGTCTAGATATGGTCAATCCAGGTTGCATCACAGCCCCTGAACGAATTGTGTAAGAATTTCTCTCTCTTTCCCTGTCTTTGTTTCATGGGTTTTTAAAAGGAATTTATTTTTATAATGGGGTTTAGCTGCTTTTCACGGCTGTGTTTATGCCGCTTTACACCCACTTGACACACTAACAGAGAGATATCAATACATAGGTTTTAAGATTATTACTAGTCAGATATATTCTTGTGCGGTGAATCGGGCGTGTTGAGTCCAGTTCTCTGAGCAAGGAGTAGGTCTTGTCTATTACATATTGGGTTTATGGAACGGTATCTGAGCTAATTTGAAACTCTTGTTTTATGTATCACCCCACCTCACCTTTCCCGTTAAGCAGCCATAGTGTGTTTTCTGCATGTGTGACTCTGTTCTGTTTTGTAATTCAGTTCAAGTGTAACGGTTTTTACATTCCCTCTATAAGTGACACCTTATGAGAAGTGTCCTTTTCTGTGTGACTTATTTCACTTAAAATCGTCGTACCTAAATCCACTCATCATGCTGCTACTAGCCTTATGACATTGATTTCATGGCTGAGTGATATTCCATTGTACATAAGGACCACAACTTTTTTATCCATTTTTCGCTTTCCTGGGATATTTAAGGTGGAATGAAGTGGAGGTCCTTGTCAACAGAGCAGCCCTAAACTTTGGGGTGCTTGTGTCTTGCTGATTTTCAATTTTCCCACTTTATCCCCCCATGCGTGGAAGTGCCCTATGCTCTCTAAGCTGTGTTTTTTAGATGTTTCAGGACACACCGTACACTTCTCCAGAGTGGCTGTTGGCAATTTACATCCCGCCCATCAGTGTAGCAAGGCTCCCATTTCTCCATGGCCTGTCCTGCATTTCTGGTTTTGACACTTTTTTCAGCATGGCCCTTTTGACCGATGGGAAGCGAGACTTCTTTGTAGCGCTGATTTGCCTTTCCAGGTTGCTTGGTTGGCCAAAAAGGGCGTATGCGTTTTTTCCTGAATATATTCAGGAAAAAACGCATACGCCCTTTTTGGCCAAGGGCATCATTGTCAACGTTTTGCCGCTTTTCATGTGCTTTAAAGGCGATTCGAATCTACCTCCTGAAATCTGTTTCCTGCAATTCTGCCTTGATTTCAAATCCTCTTCTTTGCCTTCCCTCAATATATTTGTGGACGAGAGTTATCATTTATAACTCTGCAGGTTTGTGAATTGCAGTGCCCTGAAGCTCCATTTTACAAGTTGCTTTTTTGGGAGCTGGCCACAAAAGTGCAGGATGGCTTCAAGCCCTGTTCTGGTTCCGGGGGGCAGGCTGAGCCTGTGGTTAATTCTCCTTCCTGATGGGAAAATAGAGTGACCTGTGCCTGTCCCAACACCAAGAGCTAGTCTCTCATTGGTTTCCCGTCTTCCCGTTCATCCTCAGGGCAAATTGCAACCTGTACGGAACAGGAGGTTAAAGGTGCTGATGCTCCACGTAGGGAGATTGCTAGTAAAGTGGCTGGAATGGCGAACCCGAGCACAAGGAGATGAGAAATGAGGTGCGTTTTAGAAACCTTTCCCCATCACACGGTGTACCATCTTCTGGGTTTCTCATGCATGTTTTCGATGTAGGAAGATGCCCTTGAACCTGGAGATTTGGGACCCATGGGATGGGAAACAGGCAGTAGTACTTTAAAGGCTCTGCGTTTGCTCCCCCAACCTCACCAAATCTCTCAGCCCCGAAAGTATCCACCCTTACGTCTCATCCAGCTGTGGGTCTAGATATGGTCAATCCAGGTAGCATCACAGCCCATGAACGAATTTTGTAAGAATTTCTCTCTCTTTCACTGTCTTTGTTTCACGGGTTTTTAAAATTAATTTATTTTTATAACGGGGTTTATCTGTTTTTCACGGCTGTGTTTATGCCGCTTTACACCCACTTGTCTAACATCCAGAGAGATATCAATACATAGGTTTTAAGATTCTTACTAGTCAGATATATTCTTGTGCGGTGAATAGGGGGTGTTGAGTCCAGTTCACTGAGCAAGGAGTAGGTCTTTCTATTACATATTGGGTTTATGGAACGGTATCTGAGCTAATTTGAAACACTTGTTTTATGCATCACCCCACCTCACCTTTCCCGTTAAGCAGCCATAGTGTGTTTTGTAAACGTGTGACTCTGTTCTGTTTTTAATTCAGTTCAAGTGTAGCGGTTTTTACATTCTCTCTATAAGTGACAGCTTATGATAAGTGTCTTTTTCTGTGTGACTTATTTCACTTAGAATCGTCGTACCTAAATCCACTCATCATGCTGCTACTAGCCTTATGACATTGATTTCATGGCTGAGTGATATTCCATTGTACATAAGGACCACCACTTCTTTATCCATTTTTCTCGTTCCTGGGATATTTAAGGTGTTATGAAGTGGAGGTCCTTGTCAACAGAGCAGCCCTAAACTTTGGGGTGCTTGTGTCTTGCTGATTTTCAATTTTCCCTCTTTATCCCCCCATGCGTGGAAGTGCCCTATGCTCTCTAAGCTGTGTTTTTTTAGATGTTTCAGGACACACCGTACACTTCTCCAGAGTGGCTGTTGGCAATTTACATCCCGCCCATCAGTGTAGCAAGGCTCCCATTTCTCCATGGCCTGTCCTGCATTTCTGGTTTTGACACTGTTTTCAGCATGACCCTTTTGACCGATGGGAAGCGAGACTTCTTTGTAGCGCTGATTTGCCTTTCCAGGGTGCTTGGTTGGCCAAAAAGGGCGTATGCGTTTTTTCCTGAATATATTCAGGAAAAAACGCATACGCCCTTTTTGGCCAATGGCATCATTGTCAACGTTTTGCCGCTTTTCATGTGCTTTAAAGGCGATTCGAATCTACCTCCTGAAATCTGTTTCCTGCAATTCTGCCTTGATTTCAAATCCTCTTCTTTGCCTTCCCTCAATATATTTGTGGACGAGAGTTATCATTTATAACTCTGCAGCTTTGTGAATTGCAGTGCCCTGAAGCTCCATTTTACAACTCGCTTTTTTGGGAGATGGCCGCAAAAGCGCAGGATGGCTTCCGGCCCTGTTCTGGTTCCGGGGGGCAGGGTGAGCCTGTGGTTAATTCTTCTTCCTGATGGGAAAATAGAGTGACCTGTGCCTGTCCCAACACCAAGAGCTAGTCTCTCATTTGTTCCCCGTCTTCCCGTTCATCCTCAGGACAAATTGCAACCTGTACGGAACAGGAGGTTAAAGGTGCTGAGGCTCCAAGTAGGGAGATTGCTAGTAAAGTGGCTGGAATGGCGAACCCGAGCACAAGGAGATGAGAAATGAGGTGCGTTTTAGAAACCTTTCCCCATCACACGGTGTACCATCTTCTGGGTTTCTCATGCATGTTTTCGATGTAGGTAGATGCCCTTGAACCTGGAGATTTGGGACCCATGCGATGGGTAGCACGCAGTATTGCTTTAAAGGGTATGCGTTTGCTCACCCAACCTCACCAAACCTCTGAGCCCCAAGAGTGTCCACCCTTATGTCTCATCCAGCTGTGGGTCTAGATATGGTCAATCCAGGTTGCATCACAGCCCCTGAACGAATTGTGTAAGAATTTCTCTCTCTTTCCCTGTCTTTGTTTCATGGGTTTTTAAAAGTAATTTATTTTTATAATGGGGTTTAGCTGCTTTTCACGGCTGTGTTTATGCCACTTTACACCCACTTGACACACTAACAGAGAGATATCAATACATAGGTTTTAAGATTCTTACTAGTCAGATATATTCTTGTGCGGTGAATCGGGCGTGTTGAGTCCAGTTCTCTGAGCAAGGAGTAGGTCTTGTCTATTACATATTGGGTTTATGGAACGGTATCTGAGCTAATTTGAAACTCTTGTTTTATGTATCACCCCACCTCACCTTTCCCGTTAAGCAGCCATAGTGTGTTTTCTGCATGTGTGACTCTGTTCTGTTTTGTAATTCAGTTCAAGTGTAACGGTTTTTACATTCCCTCTATAAGTGACACCTTATGAGAAGTGTCCTTTTCTGTGTGACTTATTTCACTTAGAATCGTCTTACCTAAATCCACTCATCATGCTGCTACTAGCCTTATGACATTGATTTCATGGCTGAGTGATATTCCATTGTACATAAGGACCACAACTTTTTTATCCATTTTTCGCTTTCCTGGGATATTTAAGGTGGAATGAAGTGGAGGTCCTTGTCAACAGAGCAGCCCTAAAGTTTGGGGTGCTTGTGTCTTGCTGATTTTCAATTTTCCCACTTTAACCCCCATGCGTGGAAGTGCCCTATGCTCTCTAAGCTGTGTTTTTTAGATGTTTCAGGACACACCGTACACTTCTCCAGAGTGGCTGTTGGCAATTTACATCCCGCCCATCAGTGTAGCAAGGCTCCCATTTCTCCATGGCCTGTCCTGCATTTCTGGTTTTGACACTTTATTCAGCATGGCCCTTTTGACCGATGGGAAGCGAGACTTCTTTGTAGCGCTGATTTGCCTTTCCAGGTTGCTTGGTTGGCCAAAAAGGGCGTATGCGTTTTTTCCTGAATATATTCAGGAAAAAACGCATACGCCCTTTTTGGCCAAGGGCATCATTGTCAACGTTTTGCCGCTTTTCATGTGCTTTAAAGGCGATTCGAATCTACCTCCTGAAATCTGTTTCCTGCAATTCTGCCTTGATTTCAAATCCTCTTCTTTGCCTTCCCTCAATATATTTGTGGACGAGAGTTATCATTTATAACTCTGCAGGTTTGTGAATTGCAGTGCCCTGAAGCTCCATTTTACAAGTTGCTTTTTTGGGAGCTGGCCACAAAAGTGCAGCATGGCTTCAAGCCCTGTTCTGGTTCCGGGGGGCAGGCTGAGCCTGTGGTTAATTCTCCTTCCTGATGGGAAAATAGAGTGACCTGTGCCTGTCCCAACACCAAGAGCTAGTCTCTCATTGGTTTCCCGTCTTCCCGTTCATCCTCAGGGCAAATTGCAACCTGTACGGAACAGGAGGTTAAAGGTGCTGATGCTCCACGTAGGGAGATTGCTAGTAAAGTGGCTGGAATGGCGAACCCGAGCACAAGGAGATGAGAAATGAGGTGCGTTTTAGAAACTTTTCCCCATCACACGGTGTACCATCTTCTGGGTTTCTCATGCATGTTTTCGATGTAGGAAGATGCCCTTGAACCTGGAGATTTGGGACCCATGGGATGGGAAACAGGCAGTAGTACTTTAAAGGCTCTGCGTTTGCTCCCCCAACCTCACCAAATCTCTCAGCCCCGAAAGTATCCACCCTTACGTCTCATCCAGCTGTGGGTCTAGATATGGTCAATCCAGGTGGCATCACAGCCCCTGAACGAATTTTGTAAGAATTTCTCTCTCTTTCACTGTCTTTGTTTCACGGGTTTTTAAAATTAATTTATTTTTATAACGGGGTTTATCTGTTTTTCACGGCTGTGTTTATGCCGCTTTACACCCACTTGTCTAACATCCAGAGAGATATCAATACATAGGTTTTACGATTCTTACTAGTCAGATATATTCTTGTGCGGTGAATCGGGCGAGTTGAGTCCAGTTCTCTGAGCAAGGAGTAGGTCTTGTCTATTACATATTGGATTTATGGAACGGTATCTGAGCTAATTTGAAACTCTTGTTTTATGTATCACCCCACCTCACCTTTCCCGTTAAGCAGCCATAGTGTGTTTTCTGCATGTGTGACTCTGTTCTGTTTTGTAATTCAGTTCAAGTGTAACGGTTTTTACATTCCCTCTATAAGTGACACCTTATGAGAAGTGTCCTTTTCTGTGTGACTTATTTCACTTAGAATCGTCTTACCTAAATCCACTCATCATGCTGCCACTAGCCTTATGACATTGATTTCATGGCTGAGTGATATTCCATTGTACATAAGGACCACAACTTTTTTATCCATTTTTCGCTTTCCTGGGATATTTAAGGTGGAATGAAGTGGAGGTCCTTGTCAACAGAGCAGCCCTAAACTTTGGGGTGCTTGTGTCTTGCTGATTTTCAATTTTCCCACTTTATCCCCCCATGCGTGGAAGTGCCCTATGCTCTCTAAGCTGTGTTTTTTAGATGTTTCAGGACACACCGTACACTTCTCCAGAGTGGCTGTTGGCAATTTACATCCCGCCCATCAGCGTAGCAAGGCTCCCATTTCTCCATGGCCTGTCCTGCATTTCTGGTTTTGACAGTTTTTTCAGCATGGCCCTTTTGACCGATGGGAAGCGAGACTTCTTTGTAGCGCTGATTTGCCTTTCCAGGTTGCTTGGTTGGCCAAAAAGGGCGTATGCGTTTTTTCCTGAATATATTCAGGAAAAAACGCATACGCCCTTTTTGGCCAAGGGCATCATTGTCAACGTTTTGCCGCTTTTCATGTGCTTGAAAGGCGATTCGAATCTACCTCCTGAAATCTGTTTCCTGCAATTCTGCCTTGATTTCAAATCCTCTTCTTTGCCTTCCCTCAATATATTTGTGGACGAGAGTTATCATTTATAACTCTGCAGGTTTGTGAATTGCAGTGCCCTGAAGCTCCATTTTACAAGTCGCTTTTTTGGGAGCTGGCCGCAAAAGCGCAGGATGGCTTCAGGCCCTGTTCTGGTTCCGGGGGGCAGGCTGAGCCTGTGGTTAATTCTCCTTCCTGATGGGAAAATAGAGTGACCTGTGCCTGTCCCAACACCAAGAGCTAGTCTCTCATTGGTTTCCCGTCTTCCCATTCATCCTCAGGACAAATTGCAACCTGTACAGAACAGGAGCTTAAAGGTGCTGAGGCTTCAAGTAGGGAGATTGCTAGTAAAGTGGCTGGAATGGCGAACCCGAGCACAAGGAGATGAGAAATGAGGTGCGTTTTAGAAACCTTTCCCCATCACACGGTGTACCATCTTCTGGGTTTCTCATGCATGTTTTCGATGTAGGAAGATGCCCTTGAACCTGGAGATTTGGGACCCATGCGATGGGTAGCACGCAGTATTACTTTAAAGGGTCTGCGTTTGCTCACCCAACCTCACCAAACCTCTCAGCCCCAAGAGTGTCCACCCTTATGTCTCATCCAGCTGTGGGTCTAGATATGGTCAATCCAGGTTGCATCACAGCCCCTGAACGAATTGTGTAAGAATTTCTCTCTCTTTCCCTGTCTTTGTTTCATGGGTTTTTAAAAGTAATTTATTTTTATAATGGGGTTTAGCTGCTTTTCACGGCTGTGTTTATGCCGCTTTACACCCACTTGACACACTAACAGAGAGATATCAATACATAGGTTTTAAGATTCTTACTAGTCAGATATATTCTTGTGCGGTGAATCGGGCGTGTTGAGTCCAGTTCTCTGAGCAAGGAGTAGGTATTGTCTATTACATATTGGGTTTATGGAACGGTATCTGAGCTAATTTGAAACTCTTGTTTTATGTATCACCCCACCTCACCTTTCCCGTTAAGCAGCCATAGTGTGTTTTCTGCATGTGTGACTCTGTTCTGTTTTGTAATTCAGTTCAAGTGTAACGGTTTTTACATTCCCTCTATAAGTGACACCTTATGAGAAGTGTCCTTTTCTGTGTGACTTATTTCACTTAGAATCGTCTTACCTAAATCCACTCATCATGCTGCTACTAGCCTTATGACATTGATTTCATGGCTGAGTGATATTCCATTGTACATAAGGACCACAAATTTTTTATCCATTTTTCGCTTTCCTGGGATATTTAAGGTGGAATGAAGTGGAGGTCCTTGTCAACAGAGCAGCCCTAAAGTTTGGGGTGCTTGTGTCTTGCTGATTTTCAATTTTCCCACTTTATCCCCCCATGCGTGGAAGTGCCCTATGCTCTCTAAGCTGTGTTTTTTAGATGTTTCAGGACACACCGTACACTTCTCCAGAGTGGCTGTTGGCAATTTACATCCCGCCCATCAGTGTAGCAAGGCTCCCATTTCTCCATGGCCTGTCCTGCATTTCTGGTTTTGACACTTTTTTCAGCATGGCCCTTTTGACCGATGGGAAGCGAGACTTCTTTGTAGCGCTGATTTGCCTTTCCAGGTTGCTTGGTTGGCCAAAAAGGGCGTATGCGTTTTTTCCTGAATATATTCAGGAAAAAACGCATACGCCCTTTTTGGCCAAGGGCATCATTGTCAACGTTTTGCCGCTTTTCATGTGCTTTAAAGGCGATTCGAATCTACCTCCTGAAATCTGTTTCCTGCAATTCTGCCTTGATTTCAAATCCTCTTCTTTGCCTTCCCTCAATATATTTGTGGACGAGAGTTATCATTGATAACTCTGCAGGTTTGTGAATTGCAGTGCCCTGAAGCTCCATTTTACAAGTTGCTTTTTTGGGAGCTGGCCACAAAAGTGCAGCATGGCTTCAAGCCCTGTTCTGGTTCCGGGGGGCAGGCTGAGCCTGTGGTTAATTCTCCTTCCTGATGGGAAAATAGAGTGACCTGTGCCTGTCCCAACACCAAGAGCTAGTCTCTCATTGGTTTCCCGTCTTCCCGTTCATCCTCAGGGCAAATTGCAACCTGTACGGAACAGGAGGTTAAAGGTGCTGATGCTCCACGTAGGGAGATTGCTAGTAAAGTGGCTGGAATGGCGAACCCGAGCACAAGGAGATGAGAAATGAGGTGCGTTTTAGAAACCTTTCCCCATCACACGGTGTACCATCTTCTGGGTTTCTCATGCATGTTTTCGATGTAGGAAGATGCCCTTGAACCTGGAGATTTGGGACCCATGGGATGGGAAACAGGCAGTAGTACTTTAAAGGCTCTGCGTTTGCTCCCCCAACCTCACCAAATCTCTCAGCCCCGAAAGTATCCACCCTTACGTCTCATCCAGCTGTGGGTCTAGATATGGTCAATCCAGGTGGCATCACAGCCCCTGAACGAATTTTGTAAGAATTTCTCTCTCTTTCACTGTCTTTGTTTCACGGGTTTTTAAAATTAATTTATTTTTATAACGGGGTTTATCTGTTTTTCACGGCTGTGTTTATGCCGCTTTACACCCACTTGTCTAACATCCAGAGAGATATCAATACATAGGTTTTAAGATTCTTACTAGTCAGATATATTCTTGTGCGGTGAATCGGGCGAGTTGAGTCCAGTTCTCTGAGCAAGGAGTAGGTCTTGTCTATTACATATTGGATTTATGGAACGGTATCTGAGCTAATTTGAAACTCTTGTTTTATGTATCACCCCACCTCACCTTTCCCGTTAAGCAGCCATAGTGTGTTTTCTGCATGTGTGACTCTGTTCTGTTTTGTAATTCAGTTCAAGTGTAACGGTTTTTACATTCCCTCTATAAGTGACACCTTATGAGAAGTGTCCTTTTCTGTGTGACTTATTTCACTTAGAATCGTCGTACCTAAATCCACTCATCATGCTGCCACTAGCCTTATGACATTGATTTCATGGCTGAGTGATATTCCATTGTACATAAGGACCACAACTTTTTTATCCATTTTTCGCTTTCCTGGGATATTTAAGGTGGAATGAAGTGGAGGTCCTTGTCAACAGAGCAGCCCTAAACTTTGGGGTGCTTGTGTCTTGCTGATTTTCAATTTTCCCACTTTATCCCCCCATGCGTGGAAGTGCCCTATGCTCTCTAAGCTGTGTTTTTTAGATGTTTCAGGACACACCGTACACTTCTCCAGAGTGGCTGTTGGCAATTTACATCCCGCCCATCAGTGTAGCAAGGCTCCCATTTCTCCATGGCCTGTCCTGCATTTCTGGTTTTGACACTTTTTTCAGCATGGCCCTTTTGACCGATGGGAAGCGAGACTTCTTTGTAGCGCTGATTTGCCTTTCCAGGTTGCTTGGTTGGCCAAAAAGGGCGTATGCATTTTTTCCTGAATATATTCAGGAAAAAACGCATACGCCCTTTTTGGCCAAGGGCATCATTGTCAACGTTTTGCCGCTTTTCATGTGCTTGAAAGGCGATTCGAATCTACCTCCTGAAATCTGTTTCCTGCAATTCTGCCTTGATTTCAAATCCTCTTCTTTGCCTTCCCTCATTATATTTGTGGACGAGAGTTATCATTTATAACTCTGAAGGTTTGTGAATTGCAGTGCCCTGAAGCTCCATTTTACAAGTCGCTTTTTTGGGAGCTGGCCGCAAAAGCGCAGGATGGCTTCAGGCCCTGTTCTGGTTCCGGGGGGCAGGCTGAGCCTGTGGTTAATTCTCCTTCCTGATGGGAAAATAGAGTGACCTGTGCCTGTCCCAACACCAAGAGCTAGTCTCTCATTGGTTTCCCGTCTTCCCATTCATCCTCAGGACAAATTGCAATCTGTACAGAACAGGAGCTTAAAGGTGCTGAGGCTTCAAGTAGGGAGATTGCTAGTAAAGTGGCTGGAATGGCGAACCCGAGCACAAGGAGATGAGAAATGAGGTGCGTTTTAGAAACCTTTCCCCATCACACGGTGTACCATCTTCTGGGTTTCTCATGCATGTTTTCGATGTAGGAAGATGCCCTTGAACCTGGAGATTTGGGACCCATGCGATGGGTAGCACGCAGTATTACTTTAAAGGGTCTGCGTTTGCTCACCCAACCTCACCAAACCTCTCAGCCCCAAGAGTGTCCACCCTTATGTCTCATCCAGCTGTGGGTCTAGATATGGTCAATCCAGGTTGCATCACAGCCCCTGAACGAATTGTGTAAGAATTTCTCTCTCTTTCCCTGTCTTTGTTTCATGGGTTTTTAAAAGTAATTTATTTTTATAATGGGGTTTAGCTGCTTTTCACGGCTGTGTTTATGCCGCTTTACACCCACTTGACACACTAACAGAGAGATATCAATACATAGGTTTTAAGATTATTACTAGTCAGATATATTCTTGTGCGGTGAATCGGGCGTGTTGAGTCCAGTTCTCTGAGCAAGGAGTAGGTCTTGTCTATTACATATTGGGTTTATGGAACGGTATCTGAGCTAATTTGAAACTCTTGTTTTATGTATCACCCCACCTCACCTTTCCCGTTAAGCAGCCATAGTGTGTTTTCTGCATGTGTGACTCTGTTCTGTTTTGTAATTCAGTTCAAGCGTAACGATTTTTACATTCCCTCTATAAGTGACACCTTATGAGAATTGTCCTTTTCTGTGTGACTTATTTCACTTAGAATCGTCTTACCTAAATCCACTCATCATGCTGCTACTAGCCTTATGACATTGATTTCATGGCTGAGTGATATTCCATTGTACATAAGGACCACAACTTTTTTATCCATTTTTCGCTTTCCTGGGATATTTAAGGTGGAATGAAGTGGAGGTCCTTGTCAACAGAGCAGCCCTAAAGTTTGGGGTGCTTGTGTCTTGCTGATTTTCAATTTTCCCACTTTATCCCCCCATGCGTGGAAGTGCCCTATGCTCTCTAAGCTGTGTTTTTTAGATGTTTCAGGACACACCGTACACTTCTCCAGAGTGGCTGTTGGCAATTTACATCCCGCCCATCAGTGTAGCAAGGCTCCCATTTCTCCATGGCCTGTCCTGCATTTCTGGTTTTGACACTTTTTTCAGCATGGCCCTTTTGACCGATGGGAAGCGAGACTTCTTTGTAGCGCTGATTTGCCTTTCCAGGTTGCTTGGTTGGCCAAAAAGGGCGTATGCGTTTTTTCCTGAATATATTCAGGAAAAAACGCATACGCCCTTTTTGGCCAAGGGCATCATTGTCAACGTTTTGCCGCTTTTCATGTGCTTTAAAGGCGATTCGAATCTACCTCCTGAAATCTGTTTCCTGCAATTCTGCCTTGATTTCAAATCCTCTTCTTTGCCTTCCCTCAATATATTTGTGGACGAGAGTTATCATTTATAACTCTGCAGGTTTGTGAATTGCAGTGCCCTGAAGCTCCATTTTACAAGTTGCTTTTTTGGGAGCTGGCCGCAAAAGCGCAGGATGGCTTCAGGCCCTGTTCTGGTTCCGGGGGGCAGGCTGAGCCTGTGGTTAATTCTCCTTCCTGATGGGAAAATAGAGTGACCTGTGCCTGTCCCAACACCAAGAGCTAGTCTCTCATTGGTTTCCCGTCTTCCCATTCATCCTCAGGACAAATTGCAACCTGTACAGAACAGGAGCTTAAAGGTGCTGAGGCTTCAAGTAGGGAGATTGCTAGTAAAGTGGCTGGAATGGCGAACCCGAGCACAAGGAGATGAGAAATGAGGTGCGTTTTAGAAACCTTTCCCCATCACACGGTGTACCATCTTCTGGGTTTCTCATGCATGTTTTCGATGTAGGAAGATGCCCTTGAACCTGGAGATTTGGGACCCATGCGATGGGTAGCACGCAGTATTACTTTAAAGGGTCTGCGTTTGCTCACCCAACCTCACCAAACCTCTCAGCCCCAAGAGTGTCCACCCTTATGTCTCATCCAGCTGTGGGTCTAGATATGGTCAATCCAGGTTGCATCACAGCCCCTGAACGAATTGTGTAAGAATTTCTCTCTCTTTCCCTGTCTTTGTTTCATGGGTTTTTAAAAGTAATTTATTTTTATAATGGGGTTTAGCTGCTTTTCACGGCTGTGTTTATGCCGCTTTACACCCACTTGACACACTAACAGAGAGATATCAATACATAGGTTTTAAGATTATTACTAGTCAGATATATTCTTGTGCGGTGAATCGGGCGTGTTGAGTCCAGTTCTCTGAGCAAGGAGTAGGTCTTGTCTATTACATATTGGGTTTATGGAACGGTATCTGAGCTAATTTGAAACTCTTGTTTTATGTATCACCCCACCTCACCTTTCCCGTTAAGCAGCCATAGTGTGTTTTCTGCATGTGTGACTCTGTTCTGTTTTGTAATTCAGTTCAAGCGTAACGATTTTTACATTCCCTCTATAAGTGACACCTTATGAGAAGTGTCCTTTTCTGTGTGACTTATTTCACTTAGAATCGTCTTACCTAAATCCACTCATCATGCTGCTACTAGCCTTATGACATTGATTTCATGGCTGAGTGATATTCCATTGTACATAAGGACCACAACTTTTTTATCCATTTTTCGCTTTCCTGGGATATTTAAGGTGGAATGAAGTGGAGGTCCTTGTCAACAGAGCAGCCCTAAACTTTGGGGTGCTTGTGTCTTGCTGATTTTCAATTTTCCCACTTTATCCCCCCATGCGTGGAAGTGCCCTATGCTCTCTAAGCTGTGTTCTTTAGATATTTCAGGACACACCGTACACTTCTCCAGAGTGGCTGTTGGCAATTTACATCCCGCCCATCAGTGTAGCAAGGCTCCCATTTCTCCATGGCCTGTCCTGCATTTCTGGTTTTGACACTTTTTTCAGCATGGCCCTTTTGACCGATGGGAAGCGAGACTTCTTTGTAGCGCTGATTTGCCTTTCCAGGTTGCTTGGTTGGCCAAAAAGGGCGTATGCGTTTTTTCCTGAATATATTCAGGAAAAAACGCATACGCCCTTTTTGGCCAAGGGCATCATTGTCAACGTTTTGCCGCTTTTCATGTGCTTTAAAGGCGATTCGAATCTACCTCCTGAAATCTGTTTCCTGCAATTCTGCCTTGATTTCAAATCCTCTTCTTTGCCTTCCCTCAATATATTTGTGGACGAGAGTTATCATTTATAACTCTGCAGGTTTGTGAATTGCAGTGCCCTGAAGCTCCATTTTACAAGTCGCTTTTTTGGGAGCTGGCCGCAAATGCGCAGGATGGCTTCAGGCCCTGTTCTGGTTTCGGGGGGCAGGCTGACCCTGTGGTTAATTCTCCTTCCTGATGGGAAAATAGAGTGACCTGTGCCTGTCCCAACACCAAGAGCTAGTCTCTCATTGGTTTCCCGTCTTCCCATTCATCCTCAGGACAAATTGCAACCTGTACAGAACAGGAGCTTAAAGGTGCTGAGGCTTCAAGTAGGGAGATTGCTAGTAAAGTGGCTGGAATGGCGAACCCGAGCACAAGGAGATGAGAAATGAGGTGCGTTTTAGAAACCTTTCCCCATCACACGGTGTACCATCTTCTGGGTTTCTCATGCATGTTTTCGATGTAGGAAGATGCCCTTGAACCTGGAGATTTGGGACCCATGCGATGGGTAGCACGCAGTATTACTTTAAAGGGTCTGCGTTTGCTCACCCAACCTCACCAAACCTCTCAGCCCCAAGAGTGTCCACCCTTATGTCTCATCCAGCGGTGGGTCTAGATATGGTCAATCCAGGTTGCATCACAGCCCCTGAACGAATTGTGTAAGAATTTCTCTCTCTTTCCCTGTCTTTGTTTCATGGGTTTTTAAAAGTAATTTATTTTTATAATGGGGTTTAGCTGCTTTTCACGGCTGTGTTTATGCCGCTTTACACCCACTTGACACACTAACAGAGAGATATCAATACATAGGTTTTAAGATTCTTACTAGTCAGATATATTCTTGTGCGGTGAATCGGGCGTGTTGAGTCCAGTTCTCTGAGCAAGGAGTAGGTCTTGTCTATTACATATTGGGTTTATGGAACGGTATCTGAGCTAATTTGAAACTCTTGTTTTATGTATCACCCCACCTCACCTTTCCCGTTAAGCAGCCATAGTGTGTTTTCTGCATGTGTGACTCTGTTCTGTTTTGTAATTCAGTTCAAGTGTAACGGTTTTTACATTCCCTCTATAAGTGACACCTTATGAGAATTGTCCTTTTCTGTGTGACTTATTTCACTTAGAATCGTCTTACCTAAATCCACTCATCATGCTGCCACTAGCCTTATGACATTGATTTCATGGCTGAGTGATATTCCATTGTACATAAGGACCACAACTTTTTTATCCATTTTTCGCTTTCCTGGGATATTTAAGGTGGAATGAAGTGGAGGTCCTTGTCAACAGAGCAGCCCTAAACTTTGGGGTGCTTGTGTCTTGCTGATTTTCAATTTTCCCACTTTATCCCCCCATGCGTGGAAGTGCCCTATGCTCTCTAAGCTGTGTTTTTTAGATGTTTCAGGACACACCGTACACTTCTCCAGAGTGGCTGTTGCCAATTTACATCCCGCCCATCAGTGTAGCAAGGCTCCCATTTCTCCATGGCCTGTCCTGCATTTCTGGTTTTGACACTTTTTTAAGCATGGCCCTTTTGACCGATGGGAAGCGAGACTTCTTTGTAGCGCTGATTTGCCTTTCCAGGTTGCTTGGTTGGCCAAAAAGGGCGTATGCGTTTTTTCCTGAATATATTCAGGAAAAAACGCATACGCCCTTTTTGGCCAAGGGCATCATTGTCAACGTTTTGCCGCTTTTCATGTGCTTTAAATGCGATTCGAATCTACCTCCTGAAATCTGTTTCCTGCAATTCTGCCTTGATTTCAAATCCTCTTCTTTGCCTTCCCTCATTATATTTGTGGACGAGAGTTATCATTTATAACTCTGCAGGTTTGTGAATTGCAGTGCCCTGAAGCTCCATTTTACAAGTCGCTTTTTTGGGAGCTGGCCGCAAAAGCGCAGGATGGCTTCAGGCCCTGTTCTGGTTCCGGGGGGCAGGCTGAGCCTGTGGTTAATTCTCCTTCCTGATGGGAAAATAGAGTGACCTGTGCCTGTCCCAACACCAAGAGCTAGTCTCTCATTGGTTTCCCGTCTTCCCATTCATCCTCAGGACAAATTGCAACCTGTACAGAACAGGAGCTTAAAGGTGCTGAGGCTTCAAGTAGGGAGATTGCTAGTAAAGTGGCTGGAATGGCGAACCCGAGCACAAGGAGATGAGAAATGAGGTGCGTTTTAGAAACCTTTCCCCATCACACGGTGTACCATCTTCTGGGTTTCTCATGCATGTTTTCGATGTAGGAAGATGCCCTTGAACCTGGAGATTTGGGTCCCATGCGATGGGTAGCACGCAGTATTACTTTAAAGGGTCTGCGTTTGCTCACCCAACCTCACCAAACCTCTCAGCCCCAAGAGTGTCCACCCTTATGTCTCATCCAGCTGTGGGTCTAGATATGGTCAATCCAGGTTGCATCACAGCCCCTGAACGAATTGTGTAAGAATTTCTCTCTCTTTCCCTGTCTTTGTTTCATGGGTTTTTAAAAGGAATTTATTTTTATAATGGGGTTTAGCTGCTTTTCACGGCTGTGTTTATGCCGCTTTACACCCACTTGACACACTAACAGAGAGATATCAATACATAGGTTTTAAGATTATTACTAGTCAGATATATTCTTGTGCGGTGAATCGGGCGTGTTGAGTCCAGTTCTCTGAGCAAGGAGTAGGTCTTGTCTATTACATATTGGGTTTATGGAACGGTATCTGAGCTAATTTGAAACTCTTGTTTTATGTATCACCCCACCTCACCTTTCCCGTTAAGCAGCCATAGTGTGTTTTCTGCATGTGTGACTCTGTTCTGTTTTGTAATTCAGTTCAAGCGTAACGATTTTTACATTCCCTCTATAAGTGACACCTTATGAGAAGTGTCCTTTTCTGTGTGACTTATTTCACTTAGAATCGTCTTACCTAAATCCACTCATCATGCTGCTACTAGCCTTATGACATTGATTTCATGGCTGAGTGATATTCCATTGTACATAAGGACCACAACTTTTTTATCCATTTTTCGCTTTCCTGGGATATTTAAGGTGGAATGAAGTGGAGGTCCTTGTCAACAGAGCAGCCCTAAACTTTGGGGTGCTTGTGTCTTGCTGATTTTCAATTTTCCCACTTTATCCCCCCATGCGTGGAAGTGCCCTATGCTCTCTAAGCTGTGTTCTTTAGATGTTTCAGGACACACCGTACACTTCTCCAGAGTGGCTGTTGGCAATTTACATCCCGCCCATCAGTGTAGCAAGGCTCCCATTTCTCCATGGCCTGTCCTGCATTTCTGGTTTTGACACTTTTTTCAGCATGGCCCTTTTGACCGATGGGAAGCGAGACTTCTTTGTAGCGCTGATTTGCCTTTCCAGGTTGCTTGGTTGGCCAAAAAGGGCGTATGCGTTTTTTCCTGAATATATTCAGGAAAAAACGCATACGCCCTTTTTGGCCAAGGGCATCATTGTCAACGTTTTGCCGCTTTTCATGTGCTTTAAAGGCGATTCGAATCTACCTCCTGAAATCTGTTTCCTGCAATTCTGCCTTGATTTCAAATCCTCTTCTTTGCCTTCCCTCAATATATTTGTGGACGAGAGTTATCATTTATAACTCTGCAGGTTTGTGAATTGCAGTGCCCTGAAGCTCCATTTTACAAGTCGCTTTTTTGGGAGGTGGCCGCAAAAGCGCAGGATGGCTTCAGGCCCTGTTCTGGTTCCGGGGGGCAGGCTGAGCCTGTGGTTAATTCTTCTTCCTGATGGGAAAATAGAGTGACCTGTGCCTGTCCCAACACCAAGAGCTAGTCTCTCATTGGTTTCCCGTCTTCCCGTTCATCCTCAGGACAAATTGCAACCTGTACGGAACAGGAGGTTAAAGGTGCTGATGCTCCAAGTAGGGAGATTGCTAGTAAAGTTGCTGGAATGGCGAACCCGAGCACAAGGAGATGAAAAATGAGGTGCGTTTTAGAAACCTTTCCCCATCACACGGTGTACCATCTTCTGGGTTTCTCATGCATGTTTTCGATGTAGGAAGATGCCCTTGAACCTGGAGATTTGGGACCCATGGGATGGGAAACAGGCAGTAGTACTTTAAAGGCTCTGCGTTTGCTCCCCCAACCTCACCAAATCTCTCAGCCCCGAAAGTATCCACACTTACGTCTCATCCAGCTGTGGGTCTAGATATGGTCAATCCAGGTGGCATCACAGCCCCTGAACGAATTTTGTAAGAATTTCTCTCTCTTTCACTGTCTTTGTTTCACGGGTTTTTAAAATTAATTTATTTTTATAACGGGGTTTATCTGTTTTTCACGGCTGTGTTTATGCCGCTTTACACCCACTTGTCTAACATCCAGAGAGATATCAATACATAGGTTTTAAGATTCTTACTAGTCAGATATATTCTTGTGCGGTGAATAGGGGGTGTTGAGTCCAGTTCACTGAGCAAGGAGTAGGTCTTTATATTACATATTGGGTTTATGGAACGGTATCTGAGCTAATTTGAAACACTTGTTTTATGCATCACCCCACCTCACCTTTCCCGTTAAGCAGCCATAGTGTGTTTTGTAAACGTGTGACTCTGTTCTGTTTTTAATTCAGTTCAAGTGTAGCGGTTTTTACATTCCCTCTATAAGTGATAGCTTATGATAAGTGTCTTTTTCTGTGTGACTTATTTCACTTAGAATCGTCGTACCTAAATCCACTCATCATGCTGCCACTAGCCTTATGACATTGATTTCATGGCTGAGTGATATTCCATTGTACATAAGGACCACAACTTTTTTATCCATTTTTCGCTTTCCTGGGATATTTAAGGTGGAATGAAGTGGAGGTCCTTGTCAACAGAGCAGCCCTAAACTTTGGGGTGCTTGTGTCTTGCTGATTTTCAATTTTCCCACTTTATCCCCCCATGCGTGGAAGTGCCCTATGCTCTCTAAGCTGTGTTTTTTAGATGTTTCAGGACACACCGTACACTTCTCCAGAGTGGCTGTTGGCAATTTACATCCCGCCCATCAGTGTAGCAAGGCTCCCATTTCTCCATGGCCTGTCCTGCATTTCTGGTTTTGACACTTTTTTCAGCATGGCCCTTTTGACCGATGGGAAGCGAGACTTCTTTGTAGCGCTGATTTGCCTTTCCAGGTTGCTTGGTTGGCCAAAAAGGGCGTATGCATTTTTTCCTGAATATATTCAGGAAAAAACGCATACGCCCTTTTTGGCCAAGGGCATCATTGTCAACGTTTTGCCGCTTTTCATGTGCTTGAAAGGCGATTCGAATCTACCTCCTGAAATCTGTTTCCTGCAATTCTGCCTTGATTTCAAATCCTCTTCTTTGCCTTCCCTCATTATATTTGTGGACGAGAGTTATCATTTATAACTCTGAAGGTTTGTGAATTGCAGTGCCCTGAAGCTCCATTTTACAAGTCGCTTTTTTGGGAGCTGGCCGCAAAAGCGCAGGATGGCTTCAGGCCCTGTTCTGGTTCCGGGGGGCAGGCTGAGCCTGTGGTTAATTCTCCTTCCTGATGGGAAAATAGAGTGACCTGTGCCTGTCCCAACACCAAGAGCTAGTCTCTCATTGGTTTCCCGTCTTCCCATTCATCCTCAGGACAAATTGCAATCTGTACAGAACAGGAGCTTAAAGGTGCTGAGGCTTCAAGTAGGGAGATTGCTAGTAAAGTGGCTGGAATGGCGAACCCGAGCACAAGGAGATGAGAAATGAGGTGCGTTTTAGAAACCTTTCCCCATCACACGGTGTACCATCTTCTGGGTTTCTCATGCATGTTTTCGATGTAGGAAGATGCCCTTGAACCTGGAGATTTGGGACCCATGCGATGGGTAGCACGCAGTATTACTTTAAAGGGTCTGCGTTTGCTCACCCAACCTCACCAAACCTCTCAGCCCCAAGAGTGTCCACCCTTATGTCTCATCCAGCTGTGGGTCTAGATATGGTCAATCCAGGTTGCATCACAGCCCCTGAACGAATTGTGTAAGAATTTCTCTCTCTTTCCCTGTCTTTGTTTCATGGGTTTTTAAAAGTAATTTATTTTTATAATGGGGTTTAGCTGCTTTTCACGGCTGTGTTTATGCCGCTTTACACCCACTTGACACACTAACAGAGAGATATCAATACATAGGTTTTAAGATTATTACTAGTCAGATATATTCTTGTGCGGTGAATCGGGCGTGTTGAGTCCAGTTCTCTGAGCAAGGAGTAGGTCTTGTCTATTACATATTGGGTTTATGGAACGGTATCTGAGCTAATTTGAAACTCTTGTTTTATGTATCACCCCACCTCACCTTTCCCGTTAAGCAGCCATAGTGTGTTTTCTGCATGTGTGACTCTGTTCTGTTTTGTAATTCAGTTCAAGCGTAACGATTTTTACATTCCCTCTATAAGTGACACCTTATGAGAATTGTCCTTTTCTGTGTGACTTATTTCACTTAGAATCGTCTTACCTAAATCCACTCATCATGCTGCTACTAGCCTTATGACATTGATTTCATGGCTGAGTGATATTCCATTGTACATAAGGACCACAACTTTTTTATCCATTTTTCGCTTTCCTGGGATATTTAAGGTGGAATGAAGTGGAGGTCCTTGTCAACAGAGCAGCCCTAAAGTTTGGGGTGCTTGTGTCTTGCTGATTTTCAATTTTCCCACTTTATCCCCCCATGCGTGGAAGTGCCCTATGCTCTCTAAGCTGTGTTTTTTAGATGTTTCAGGACACACCGTACACTTCTCCAGAGTGGCTGTTGGCAATTTACATCCCGCCCATCAGTGTAGCAAGGCTCCCATTTCTCCATGGCCTGTCCTGCATTTCTGGTTTTGACACTTTTTTCAGCATGGCCCTTTTGACCGATGGGAAGCGAGACTTCTTTGTAGCGCTGATTTGCCTTTCCAGGTTGCTTGGTTGGCCAAAAAGGGCGTATGCGTTTTTTCCTGAATATATTCAGGAAAAAACGCATACGCCCTTTTTGGCCAAGGGCATCATTGTCAACGTTTTGCCGCTTTTCATGTGCTTTAAAGGCGATTCGAATCTACCTCCTGAAATCTGTTTCCTGCAATTCTGCCTTGATTTCAAATCCTCTTCTTTGCCTTCCCTCAATATATTTGTGGACGAGAGTTATCATTTATAACTCTGCAGGTTTGTGAATTGCAGTGCCCTGAAGCTCCATTTTACAAGTTGCTTTTTTGGGAGCTGGCCGCAAAAGCGCAGGATGGCTTCAGGCCCTGTTCTGGTTCCGGGGGGCAGGCTGAGCCTGTGGTTAATTCTCCTTCCTGATGGGAAAATAGAGTGACCTGTGCCTGTCCCAACACCAAGAGCTAGTCTCTCATTGGTTTCCCGTCTTCCCATTCATCCTCAGGACAAATTGCAACCTGTACAGAACAGGAGCTTAAAGGTGCTGAGGCTTCAAGTAGGGAGATTGCTAGTAAAGTGGCTGGAATGGCGAACCCGAGCACAAGGAGATGAGAAATGAGGTGCGTTTTAGAAACCTTTCCCCATCACACGGTGTACCATCTTCTGGGTTTCTCATGCATGTTTTCGATGTAGGAAGATGCCCTTGAACCTGGAGATTTGGGACCCATGCGATGGGTAGCACGCAGTATTACTTTAAAGGGTCTGCGTTTGCTCACCCAACCTCACCAAACCTCTCAGCCCCAAGAGTGTCCACCCTTATGTCTCATCCAGCTGTGGGTCTAGATATGGTCAATCCAGGTTGCATCACAGCCCCTGAACGAATTGTGTAAGAATTTCTCTCTCTTTCCCTGTCTTTGTTTCATGGGTTTTTAAAAGTAATTTATTTTTATAATGGGGTTTAGCTGCTTTTCACGGCTGTGTTTATGCCGCTTTACACCCACTTGACACACTAACAGAGAGATATCAATACATAGGTTTTAAGATTATTACTAGTCAGATATATTCTTGTGCGGTGAATCGGGCGTGTTGAGTCCAGTTCTCTGAGCAAGGAGTAGGTCTTGTCTATTACATATTGGGTTTATGGAACGGTATCTGAGCTAATTTGAAACTCTTGTTTTATGTATCACCCCACCTCACCTTTCCCGTTAAGCAGCCATAGTGTGTTTTCTGCATGTGTGACTCTGTTCTGTTTTGTAATTCAGTTCAAGCGTAACGATTTTTACATTCCCTCTATAAGTGACACCTTATGAGAAGTGTCCTTTTCTGTGTGACTTATTTCACTTAGAATCGTCTTACCTAAATCCACTCATCATGCTGCTACTAGCCTTATGACATTGATTTCATGGCTGAGTGATATTCCATTGTACATAAGGACCACAACTTTTTTATCCATTTTTCGCTTTCCTGGGATATTTAAGGTGGAATGAAGTGGAGGTCCTTGTCAACAGAGCAGCCCTAAACTTTGGGGTGCTTGTGTCTTGCTGATTTTCAATTTTCCCACTTTATCCCCCCATGCGTGGAAGTGCCCTATGCTCTCTAAGCTGTGTTCTTTAGATGTTTCAGGACACACCGTACACTTCTCCAGAGTGGCTGTTGGCAATTTACATCCCGCCCATCAGTGTAGCAAGGCTCCCATTTCTCCATGGCCTGTCCTGCATTTCTGGTTTTGACACTTTTTTCAGCATGGCCCTTTTGACCGATGGGAAGCGAGACTTCTTTGTAGCGCTGATTTGCCTTTCCAGGTTGCTTGGTTGGCCAAAAAGGGCGTATGCGTTTTTTCCTGAATATATTCAGGAAAAAACGCATACGCCCTTTTTGGCCAAGGGCATCATTGTCAACGTTTTGCCGCTTTTCATGTGCTTTAAAGGCGATTCGAATCTACCTCCTGAAATCTGTTTCCTGCAATTCTGCCTTGATTTCAAATCCTCTTCTTTGCCTTCCCTCAATATATTTGTGGACGAGAGTTATCATTTATAACTCTGCAGGTTTGTGAATTGCAGTGCCCTGAAGCTCCATTTTACAAGTCGCTTTTTTGGGAGCTGGCCGCAAATGCGCAGGATGGCTTCAGGCCCTGTTCTGGTTTCGGGGGGCAGGCTGACCCTGTGGTTAATTCTCCTTCCTGATGGGAAAATAGAGTGACCTGTGCCTGTCCCAACACCAAGAGCTAGTCTCTCATTGGTTTCCCGTCTTCCCATTCATCCTCAGGACAAATTGCAACCTGTACAGAACAGGAGCTTAAAGGTGCTGAGGCTTCAAGTAGGGAGATTGCTAGTAAAGTGGCTGGAATGGCGAACCCGAGCACAAGGAGATGAGAAATGAGGTGCGTTTTAGAAACCTTTCCCCATCACACGGTGTACCATCTTCTGGGTTTCTCATGCATGTTTTCGATGTAGGAAGATGCCCTTGAACCTGGAGATTTGGGACCCATGCGATGGGTAGCACGCAGTATTACTTTAAAGGGTCTGCGTTTGCTCACCCAACCTCACCAAACCTCTCAGCCCCAAGAGTGTCCACCCTTATGTCTCATCCAGCGGTGGGTCTAGATATGGTCAATCCAGGTTGCATCACAGCCCCTGAACGAATTGTGTAAGAATTTCTCTCTCTTTCCCTGTCTTTGTTTCATGGGTTTTTAAAAGTAATTTATTTTTATAATGGGGTTTAGCTGCTTTTCACGGCTGTGTTTATGCCGCTTTACACCCACTTGACACACTAACAGAGAGATATCAATACATAGGTTTTAAGATTCTTACTAGTCAGATATATTCTTGTGCGGTGAATCGGGCGTGTTGAGTCCAGTTCTCTGAGCAAGGAGTAGGTCTTGTCTATTACATATTGGGTTTATGGAACGGTATCTGAGCTAATTTGAAACTCTTGTTTTATGTATCACCCCACCTCACCTTTCCCGTTAAGCAGCCATAGTGTGTTTTCTGCATGTGTGACTCTGTTCTGTTTTGTAATTCAGTTCAAGCGTAACGATTTTTACATTCCCTCTATAAGTGACACCTTATGAGAAGTGTCCTTTTCTGTGTGACTTATTTCACTTAGAATCGTCTTACCTAAATCCACTCATCATGCTGCTACTAGCCTTATGACATTGATTTCATGGCTGAGTGATATTCCATTGTACATAAGGACCACAACTTTTTTATCCATTTTTCGCTTTCCTGGGATATTTAAGGTGGAATGAAGTGGAGGTCCTTGTCAACAGAGCAGCCCTAAACTTTGGGGTGCTTGTGTCTTGCTGATTTTCAATTTTCCCACTTTATCCCCCCATGCGTGGAAGTGCCCTATGCTCTCTAAGCTGTGTTCTTTAGATGTTTCAGGACACACCGTACACTTCTCCAGAGTGGCTGTTGGCAATTTACATCCCGCCCATCAGTGTAGCAAGGCTCCCATTTCTCCATGGCCTGTCCTGCATTTCTGGTTTTGACACTTTTTTCAGCATGGCCCTTTTGACCGATGGGAAGCGAGACTTCTTTGTAGCGCTGATTTGCCTTTCCAGGTTGCTTGGTTGGCCAAAAAGGGCGTATGCGTTTTTTCCTGAATATATTCAGGAAAAAACGCATACGCCCTTTTTGGCCAAGGGCATCATTGTCAACGTTTTGCCGCTTTTCATGTGCTTTAAAGGCGATTCGAATCTACCTCCTGAAATCTGTTTCCTGCAATTCTGCCTTGATTTCAAATCCTCTTCTTTGCCTTCCCTCAATATATTTGTGGACGAGAGTTATCATTTATAACTCTGCAGGTTTGTGAATTGCAGTGCCCTGAAGCTCCATTTTACAAGTCGCTTTTTTGGGAGCTGGCCGCAAATGCGCAGGATGGCTTCAGGCCCTGTTCTGGTTTCGGGGGGCAGGCTGACCCTGTGGTTAATTCTCCTTCCTGATGGGAAAATAGAGTGACCTGTGCCTGTCCCAACACCAAGAGCTAGTCTCTCATTGGTTTCCCGTCTTCCCATTCATCCTCAGGACAAATTGCAACCTGTACAGAACAGGAGCTTAAAGGTGCTGAGGCTTCAAGTAGGGAGATTGCTAGTAAAGTGGCTGGAATGGCGAACCCGAGCACAAGGAGATGAGAAATGAGGTGCGTTTTAGAAACCTTTCCCCATCACACGGTGTACCATCTTCTGGGTTTCTCATGCATGTTTTCGATGTAGGAAGATGCCCTTGAACCTGGAGATTTGGGACCCATGCGATGGGTAGCACGCAGTATTACTTTAAAGGGTCTGCGTTTGCTCACCCAACCTCACCAAACCTCTCAGCCCCAAGAGTGTCCACCCTTATGTCTCATCCAGCGGTGGGTCTAGATATGGTCAATCCAGGTTGCATCACAGCCCCTGAACGAATTGTGTAAGAATTTCTCTCTCTTTCCCTGTCTTTGTTTCATGGGTTTTTAAAAGTAATTTATTTTTATAATGGGGTTTAGCTGCTTTTCACGGCTGTGTTTATGCCGCTTTACACCCACTTGACACACTAACAGAGAGATATCAATACATAGGTTTTAAGATTCTTACTAGTCAGATATATTCTTGTGCGGTGAATCGGGCGTGTTGAGTCCAGTTCTCTGAGCAAGGAGTAGGTCTTGTCTATTACATATTGGGTTTATGGAACGGTATCTGAGCTAATTTGAAACTCTTGTTTTATGTATCACCCCACCTCACCTTTCCCGTTAAGCAGCCATAGTGTGTTTTCTGCATGTGTGACTCTGTTCTGTTTTGTAATTCAGTTCAAGTGTAACGGTTTTTACATTCCCTCTATAAGTGACACCTTATGAGAATTGTCCTTTTCTGTGTGACTTATTTCACTTAGAATCGTCTTACCTAAATCCACTCATCATGCTGCCACTAGCCTTATGACATTGATTTCATGGCTGAGTGATATTCCATTGTACATAAGGACCACAACTTTTTTATCCATTTTTCGCTTTCCTGGGATATTTAAGGTGGAATGAAGTGGAGGTCCTTGTCAACAGAGCAGCCCTAAACTTTGGGGTGCTTGTGTCTTGCTGATTTTCAATTTTCCCACTTTATCCCCCCATGCGTGGAAGTGCCCTATGCTCTCTAAGCTGTGTTTTTTAGATGTTTCAGGACACACCGTACACTTCTCCAGAGTGGCTGTTGCCAATTTACATCCCGCCCATCAGTGTAGCAAGGCTCCCATTTCTCCATGGCCTGTCCTGCATTTCTGGTTTTGACACTTTTTTAAGCATGGCCCTTTTGACCGATGGGAAGCGAGACTTCTTTGTAGCGCTGATTTGCCTTTCCAGGTTGCTTGGTTGGCCAAAAAGGGCGTATGCGTTTTTTCCTGAATATATTCAGGAAAAAACGCATACGCCCTTTTTGGCCAAGGGCATCATTGTCAACGTTTTGCCGCTTTTCATGTGCTTTAAATGCGATTCGAATCTACCTCCTGAAATCTGTTTCCTGCAATTCTGCCTTGATTTCAAATCCTCTTCTTTGCCTTCCCTCATTATATTTGTGGACGAGAGTTATCATTTATAACTCTGCAGGTTTGTGAATTGCAGTGCCCTGAAGCTCCATTTTACAAGTCGCTTTTTTGGGAGCTGGCCGCAAAAGCGCAGGATGGCTTCAGGCCCTGTTCTGGTTCCGGGGGGCAGGCTGAGCCTGTGGTTAATTCTCCTTCCTGATGGGAAAATAGAGTGACCTGTGCCTGTCCCAACACCAAGACCTAGTCTCTCATTGGTTTCCCGTCTTCCCATTCATCCTCAGGACAAATTGCAACCTGTACAGAACAGGAGCTTAAAGGTGCTGAGGCTTCAAGTAGGGAGATTGCTAGTAAAGTGGCTGGAATGGCGAACCCGAGCACAAGGAGATGAGAAATGAGGTGCGTTTTAGAAACCTTTCCCCATCACACGGTGTACCATCTTCTGGGTTTCTCATGCATGTTTTCGATGTAGGAAGATGCCCTTGAACCTGGAGATTTGGGTCCCATGCGATGGGTAGCACGCAGTATTACTTTAAAGGGTCTGCGTTTGCTCACCCAACCTCACCAAACCTCTCAGCCCCAAGAGTGTCCACCCTTATGTCTCATCCAGCTGTGGGTCTAGATATGGTCAATCCAGGTTGCATCACAGCCCCTGAACGAATTGTGTAAGAATTTCTCTCTCTTTCCCTGTCTTTGTTTCATGGGTTTTTAAAAGGAATTTATTTTTATAATGGGGTTTAGCTGCTTTTCACGGCTGTGTTTATGCCGCTTTACACCCACTTGACACACTAACAGAGAGATATCAATACATAGGTTTTAAGATTATTACTAGTCAGATATATTCTTGTGCGGTGAATCGGGCGTGTTGAGTCCAGTTCTCTGAGCAAGGAGTAGGTCTTGTCTATTACATATTGGGTTTATGGAACGGTATCTGAGCTAATTTGAAACTCTTGTTTTATGTATCACCCCACCTCACCTTTCCCGTTAAGCAGCCATAGTGTGTTTTCTGCATGTGTGACTCTGTTCTGTTTTGTAATTCAGTTCAAGCGTAACGATTTTTACATTCCCTCTATAAGTGACACCTTATGAGAAGTGTCCTTTTCTGTGTGACTTATTTCACTTAGAATCGTCTTACCTAAATCCACTCATCATGCTGCTACTAGCCTTATGACATTGATTTCATGGCTGAGTGATATTCCATTGTACATAAGGACCACAACTTTTTTATCCATTTTTCGCTTTCCTGGGATATTTAAGGTGGAATGAAGTGGAGGTCCTTGTCAACAGAGCAGCCCTAAACTTTGGGGTGCTTGTGTCTTGCTGATTTTCAATTTTCCCACTTTATCCCCCCATGCGTGGAAGTGCCCTATGCTCTCTAAGCTGTGTTCTTTAGATGTTTCAGGACACACCGTACACTTCTCCAGAGTGGCTGTTGGCAATTTACATCCCGCCCATCAGTGTAGCAAGGCTCCCATTTCTCCATGGCCTGTCCTGCATTTCTGGTTTTGACACTTTTTTCAGCATGGCCCTTTTGACCGATGGGAAGCGAGACTTCTTTGTAGCGCTGATTTGCCTTTCCAGGTTGCTTGGTTGGCCAAAAAGGGCGTATGCGTTTTTTCCTGAATATATTCAGGAAAAAACGCATACGCCCTTTTTGGCCAAGGGCATCATTGTCAACGTTTTGCCGCTTTTCATGTGCTTTAAAGGCGATTCGAATCTACCTCCTGAAATCTGTTTCCTGCAATTCTGCCTTGATTTCAAATCCTCTTCTTTGCCTTCCCTCAATATATTTGTGGACGAGAGTTATCATTTATAACTCTGCAGGTTTGTGAATTGCAGTGCCCTGAAGCTCCATTTTACAAGTCGCTTTTTTGGGAGGTGGCCGCAAAAGCGCAGGATGGCTTCAGGCCCTGTTCTGGTTCCGGGGGGCAGGCTGAGCCTGTGGTTAATTCTTCTTCCTGATGGGAAAATAGAGTGACCTGTGCCTGTCCCAACACCAAGAGCTAGTCTCTCATTGGTTTCCCGTCTTCCCGTTCATCCTCAGGACAAATTGCAACCTGTACGGAACAGGAGGTTAAAGGTGCTGATGCTCCAAGTAGGGAGATTGCTAGTAAAGTTGCTGGAATGGCGAACCCGAGCACAAGGAGATGAAAAATGAGGTGCGTTTTAGAAACCTTTCCCCATCACACGGTGTACCATCTTCTGGGTTTCTCATGCATGTTTTCGATGTAGGAAGATGCCCTTGAACCTGGAGATTTGGGACCCATGGGATGGGAAACAGGCAGTAGTACTTTAAAGGCTCTGCGTTTGCTCCCCCAACCTCACCAAATCTCTCAGCCCCGAAAGTATCCACACTTACGTCTCATCCAGCTGTGGGTCTAGATATGGTCAATCCAGGTGGCATCACAGCACCTGAACGAATTTTGTAAGAATTTCTCTCTCTTTCACTGTCTTTGTTTCACGGGTTTTTAAAATTAATTTATTTTTATAACGGGGTTTATCTGTTTTTCACGGCTGTGTTTATGCCGCTTTACACCCACTTGTCTAACATCCAGAGAGATATCAATACATAGGTTTTAAGATTCTTACTAGTCAGATATATTCTTGTGCGGTGAATAGGGGGTGTTGAGTCCAGTTCACTGAGCAAGGAGTAGGTCTTTATATTACATATTGGGTTTATGGAACGGTATCTGAGCTAATTTGAAACACTTGTTTTATGCATCACCCCACCTCACCTTTCCCTTTAAGCAGCCATAGTGTGTTTTGTAAACGTGTGACTCTGTTCTGTTTTTAATTCAGTTCAAGTGTAGCGGTTTTTACATTCCCTCTATAAGTGATAGCTTATGATAAGTGTCTTTTTCTGTGTGACTTATTTCACTTAGAATCGTCGTACCTAAATCCACTCATCATGCTGCTACTAGCCTTATGACATTGATTTCATGGCTGAGTGATATTCCATTGTACATAAGGACCACCACTTCTTTATCCATTTTTCTCGTTCCTGGGATATTTAAGGTGTTATGAACTGGAGGTTCTTGTCAACAGAGCAGCCCTAAACTTTGGGGTGCTTGTGTCTTGCTGATTTTCAATTTTCCCTCTTTATCCCCCCATGCGTGGAAGTGCCCTCTGCTCTCTAAGCTGTGTTTTTTAGATGTTTCAGGACACACCGTACACTTCTCCAGAGTGGCTGTTGGCAATTTACATCCCGCCCATCAGTGTAGCAAGGCTCCCATTTCTCCATGGCCTGTCCTGCATTTCTGGTTTTGACACTTTTTTCAGCATGGCCCTTTTGACCGATGGGAAGCGAGACTTCTTTGTAGCGCTGATTTGCCTTTCCAGGTTGCTTGGTTGGCCAAAAAGGGCGTATGCGTTTTTTCCTGAATATATTCAGGAAAAAACGCATACGCCCTTTTTGGCCAAGGGCATCATTGTCAACGTTTTGCCGCTTTTCATGTGCTTTAAAGGCGATTCGAATCTACCTCCTGAAATCTGTTTCCTGCAATTCTGCCTTGATTTCAAATCCTCTTCTTTGCCTTCCCTCAATATATTTGTGGACGAGAGTTATCATTTATAACTCTGCAGGTTTGTGAATTGCAGTGCCCTGAAGCTCCATTTTACAACTCGCTTTTTTGGGAGATGGCCGCAAAAGCGCAGGATGGCTTCCGGCCCTGTTCTGTTTCCGGGGGGCAGGGTGAGCCTGTGGTTAATTCTTCTTCCTGATGGGAAAATAGAGTGACCTGTGCCTGTCCCAACACCAAGAGCTAGTCTCTCATTGGTTCCCCGTCTTCCCATTCATCCTCAGGACAAATTGCAACCTGTACGGAACAGGAGGTTAAAGGTGCTGAGGCTCCAAGTAGGGAGATTGCTAGTAAAGTGGCTGGAATGGCGAACCCGAGCACAAGGAGATGAGAAATGAGGTGCGTTTTAGAAACCTTTCCCCATCACACGGTGTACCATCTTCTGGGTTTCTCATGCATGTTTTCGATGTAGGAAGATGCCCTTGAACCTGGAGATTTGGGACCCATGCGATGGGTAGCATGCAGTATTACTTTAAAGGGTCTGCGTTTGCTCACCCAACCTCACCAAACCTCTCAGCCCCAAGAGTGTCCACCCTTATGTCTCATCCAGCTGTGGGTCTAGATATGGTCAATCCAGGTTGCATCACAGCCCCTGAACGAATTGTGTAAGAATTTCTCTCTCTTTCCCTGTCTTTGTTTCATGGGTTTTTAAAAGTAATTTATTTTTATAATGGGGTTTAGCTGCTTTTCACGGCTGTGTTTATGCCGCTTTACACCCACTTGACACACTAACAGAGAGATATCAATACATAGGTTTTAAGATTATTACTAGTCAGATATATTCTTGTGCGGTGAATCGGGCGTGTTGAGTCCAGTTCTCTGAGCAAGGAGTAGGTCTTGTCTATTACATATTGGGTTTATGGAATGGTATCTGAGCTAATTTGAAACTCTTGTTTTATGTATCACCCCACCTCACCTTTCCCGTTAAGCAGCCATAGTGTGTTTTCTGCATGTGTGACTCTGTTCTGTTTTGTAATTCAGTTCAAGTGTAACGGTTTTTACATTCCCTCTATAAGTGACACCTTATGAGAAGTGTCCTTTTCTGTGTGACTTATTTCACTTAGAATCGTCTTACCTAAATCCACTCATCATGCTGCTACTAGCCTTATGACATTGATTTCATGGCTGAGTGATATTCCATTGTACATAAGGACCACAACTTTTTTATCCATTTTTCGCTTTCCTGGGATATTTAAGGTGGAATGAAGTGGAGGTCCTTGTCAACAGAGCAGCCCTAAACTTTGGGGTGCTTGTGTCTTGCTGATTTTCAATTTTCCCACTTTATCCCCCCATGCGTGGAAGTGCCCTATGCTCTCTAAGCTGTGTTTTTTAGATGTTTCAGGACACACCGTACCCTTCTCCAGAGTGGCTGTTGGCAATTTACATCCCGCCCATCAGTGTAGCAAGGCTCCCATTTCTCCATGGCCTGTCCTGCATTTCTGGTTTTGACACTTTTTTCAGCATGGCCCTTTTGACCGATGGGAAGCGAGACTTCTTTGTAGCGCTGATTTGCCTTTCCAGGTTGCTTGGTTGGCCAAAAAGGGCGTATGCGTTTTTTCCTGAATATATTCAGGAAAAAACGCATACGCCCTTTTTGGCCAAGGGCATCATTGTCAACGTTTTGCCGCTTTTCATGTGCATTAAAGGCGATTCGAATCTACCTCCTGAAATCTGTTTCCTGCAATTCTGCCTTGATTTCAAATCCTTTTCTTTGCCTTCCCTCAATATATTTGTGGACGAGAGTTATCATTTATAACTCTGCAGGTTTGTGAATTGCAGTGCCCTGAAGCTCCATTTTACAAGTCGCTTTTTTGGGAGCTGGCCGCAAAAGCGCAGGATGGCTTCAGGCCCTGTTCTGGTTCCGGGGGGCAGGCTGAGCCTGTGGTTAATTCTTCTTCCTGATGGGAAAATAGAGTGACCTGTGCCTGTCCCAACACCAAGAGCTAGTCTCTCATTGGTTCCCCGTCTTCCCGTTCATCCTCAGGACAAATTGCAACCTGTACGGAACAGGAGGTTAAAGGTGCTGATGCTCCAAGTAGGGAGATTGCTAGTAAAGTGGCTGGAATGGCGAACCCGAGCACAAGGAGATGAGAAATGAGGTGCGTTTTAGAAACCTTTCCCCATCACACGGTGTACCATCTTCTGGGTTTCTCATGCATGTTTTCGATGTAGGAAGATGCCCTTGAACCTGGAGATTTGGGACCCATGCGATGGGTAGCACGCAGTATTACTTTAAAGGGTCTGCGTTTGCTCACCCAACCTCACCAAACCTCTCAGCCCCAAGAGTGTCCACCCTTATGTCTCATCCAGCTGTGGGTCTAGATATGGTCAATCCAGGTTGCATCACAGCCCCTGAACGAATTGTGTAAGAATTTCTCTCTCTTTCCCTGTGTTTGTTTCATGGGTTTTTAAAAGTAATTTATTTTTATAATGGGGTTTAGCTGCTTTTCACGGCTGTGTTTATGCCGCTTTACACCCACTTGACACACTAACAGAGAGATATCAATACATAGGTTTTAAGATTATTACTAGTCAGATATATTCTTGTGCGGTGAATCGGGCGTGTTGAGTCCAGTTCTCTGAGCAAGGAGTAGGTCTTGTCTATTACATATTGGGTTTATGGAATGGTATCTGAGCTAATTTGAAACTCTTGTTTTATGTATCACCCCACCTCACCTTTCCCGTTAAGCAGCCATAGTGTGTTTTCTGCATGTGTGACTCTGTTCTGTTTTGTAATTCAGTTCAAGTGTAACGGTTTTTACATTCCCTCTATAAGTGACACCTTATGAGAAGTGTCCTTTTCTGTGCGACTTATTTCACTTAGAATCGTCGTACCTAAATCCACTCATCATGCTGCTACTAGCCTTATGACATTGATTTCATGGCTGAGTGATATTCCATTGTACATAAGGACCACAACTTTTTTATCCATTTTTCGCTTTCCTGGGATATTTAAGGTGGAATGAAGTGGAGGTCCTTGTCAACAGAGCAGCCCTAAACTTTGGGGTGCTTGTGTCTTGCTGATTTTCAATTTTCCCACTTTATCCCCCCATGCGTGGAAGTGCCCTATGCTCTCTAAGCTGTGTTTTTTAGATGTTTCAGGACACACCGTACACTTCTCCAGAGTGGCTGTTGGCAATTTACATCCCGCCCATCAGTGTAGCAAGGCTCCCATTTCTCCATGGCCTGTCCTGCATTTCTGGTTTTGACACTTTTTTCAGCATGGCCCTTTTGACCGATGGGAAGCGAGACTTCTTTGTAGCGCTGATTTGCCTTTCCAGGTTGCTTGGTTGGCCAAAAAGGGCGTATGCGTTTTTTCCTGAATATATTCAGGAAAAAACGCATACGCCCTTTTTGGCCAAGGGCATCATTGTCAACGTTTTGCCGCTTTTCATGTGCTATAAAGGGGATTCGAATCTACCTCCTGAAATCTGTTTCCTGCAATTCTGCCTTGATTTCAAATCCTCTTCTTTGCCTTCACTCAATATATTTGTGGACGAGAGTTATCATTTATAACTCTGCAGGTTTGTGAATTGCAGTGCCCTGAAGCTCCATTTTACAAGTCGCTTTTTTGGGAGGTGGCCGCAAAAGCGCAGGATGGCTTCAGGCCCTGTTCTGGTTCCGGGGGGCAGGCTGAGCCTGTGGGTAATTCTTCTTCCTGATGGGAAAATAGAGAGACCTGTGCCTGTCCCAACACCAAGAGCTAGTCTCTCATTGGTTCCCGTCTTCCCGTTCATCCTCAGGACAAATTGCAACCTGTACGGAACAGGAGGTTAAAGGTGCTGAGGCTCCAAGTAGGGAGATTGCTAGTAAAGTGGCTGGAATGGCGAACCCGAGCACAAGGAGATGAGAAATGAGGTGCGTTTTAGAAACCTTTCCCCATCACACGGTGTACCATCTTCTGGGTTTCTCATGCATGTTTTCGATGTAGGAAGATGCCCTTGAACCTGGAGATTTGGGACCCATGCGATGGGTAGCACGCAGTATTACTTTAAAGGGTCTGCGTTTGCTCACCCAACCTCACTAAACCTCTCAGCCCCAAGAGTGTCCACCCTTATGTCTCATCCAGCTGTGGGTCTAGATATGGTCAATCCAGGTTGCATCACAGCCCCTGAACGAATTGTGTAAGAATTTCTCTCTCTTTCCCTGTCTTTGTTTCATGGGTTTTTAAAAGTAATTTATTTTTATAATGGGGTTTAGCTGCTTTTCACGGCTGTGTTTATGCCGCTTTACACCCACTTGACACACTAACAGAGAGATATCAATACATAGGTTTTAAGATTATTACTAGTCAGATATATTCCTGTGCGGTGAATCGGGCGTGTTGAGTCCAGTTCTCTGAGCAAGGAGTAGGTCTTGTCTATTACATATTGGGTTTATGGAACGGTATCTGAGCTAATTTGAAACTCTTGTTTTATGTATCACCCCACCTCACCTTTCCCGTTAAGCAGCCATAGTGTGTTTTCTGCATGTGTGACTCTGTTCTGTTTTGTAATTCAGTTCAAGTGTAACGGTTTTTACATTCCCTCTATAAGTGACACCTTATGAGAAGTGTCCTTTTCTGTGTGACTTATTTCACTTAGAATCGTCTTACCTAAATCCACTCATCATGCTGCTACTAGCCTTATGACATTGATTTCATGGCTGAGTGATATTCCATTGTACATAAGGACCACAACTTTTTTATCCATTTTTCGCTTTCCTGGGATATTTAAGGTGGAATGAAGTGGAGGTCCTTGTCAACAGAGCAGCCCTAAACTTTGGGGTGCTTGTGTCTTGCTGATTTTCAATTTTCCCACTTTATCCCCCCATGCGTGGAAGTGCCCTATGCTCTCTAAGCTGTGTTTTTTAGATGTTTCAGGACACACCGTACCCTTCTCCAGAGTGGCTGTTGGCAATTTACGTCCCGCCCATCAGTGTAGCAAGGCTCCCATTTCTCCATTGCCTTTCCTGCATTTCTGGTTTTGACACTTTTTTCAGCCTGGCCCTTTTGACCGATGGGAAGCGAGACTTCTTTGTAGCGCTGATTTGCCTTTCCAGGTTGCTTGGTTGGCCAAAAAGGGCGTATGCGTTTTTTCCTGAATATATTCAGGAAAAAACGCATACACCCTTTTTGGCCAAGGGCATCATTGTCAACGTTTTGCCGCTTTTCATGTGCTTTAAAGGCGATTCGAATCTACCTCCTGAAATCTGTTTCCTGCAATTCTGCCTTGATTTCAAATCCTCTTCTTTGCCTTCCCTCAATATATTTGTGGACGAGAGTTATCATTTATAACTCTGCAGGTTTGTGAATTGCAGTGCCCAGAAGCTCCATTTTACAAGTCGTCTTTTTTGGGAGCTGGCCGCAAAAGCGCAGGATGGCTTCAGGCCCTGTTCTGGTTCCGGGGGGCAGGCTGAGCCTGTGGTTAATTCTTCTTCCTGATGGGAAAATAGAGTGACCTGTGCCTGTCCCAACACCAAGAGCTAGTCTCTCATTGGTTCCCCGTCTTCCCGTTCATCCTCAGGACAAATTGCAACCTGTACGGAACAGGAGGTTAAAGGTGCTGATGCTCCAAGTAGGGAGATTGCTAGTAAAGTGGCTGGAATGGCGAACCCGAGCACAAGGAGATGAGAAATGAGGTGCGTTTTAGAAACCTTTCCCCATCACACGGTGTACCATCTTCTGGGTTTCTCATGCATGTTTTCGATGTAGGAAGATGCCCTTGAACCTGGAGATTTGGGACCCATGCGATGGGTAGCACGCAGTATTACTTTAAAGGGTCTGCGTTTGCTCACCCAACCTCACCAAACCTCTCAGCCCCAAGAGTGTCCACCCTTATGTCTCATCCAGTTGTGGGTCTAGATATGGTCAATCCAGGTTGCATCACAGCCCCTGAACGAATTGTGTAAGAATTTCTCTCTCTTTCCCTGTCTTTGTTTCATGGGTTTTTAAAAGTAATTTATTTTTATAATGGGGATTAGCTGCTTTTCACGGCTGTGTTTATGCCGCTTTACACCCACTTGACACACTAACAGAGAGATATCAATACATAGGTTTTAAGATTATTACTAGTCAGATATATTCTTGTGCGGTGAATCGGGCGTGTTGAGTCCAGTTCTCTGAGCAAGGAGTAGGTCTTGTCTATTACATATTGGGTTTATGGAATGGTATCTGAGCTAATTTGAAACTCTTGTTTTATGTATCACCCCACCTCACCTTTCCCGTTAAGCAGCCATAGTGTGTTTTCTGCATGTGTGACTCTGTTCTGTTTTGTAATTCAGTTCAAGTGTAACGGTTTTTACATTCCCTCTATAAGTGACACCTTATGAGAAGTGTCCTTTTCTGTGTGACTTATTTCACTTAGAATCGTCGTACCTAAATCCACTCATCATGCTGCTACTAGCCTTATGACATTGATTTCATGGCTGAGTGATATTCCATTGTACATAAGGACCACAACTTTTTTATCCATTTTTCGCTTTCCTGGGATATTTAAGGTGGAATGAAGTGGAGGTCCTTGTCAACAGAGCAGCCCTAAACTTTGGGGTGCTTGTGTCTTGCTGATTTTCAATTTTCCCACTTTATCCCCCCATGCGTGGAAGTGCCCTATGCTCTCTAAGCTGTGTTTTTTAGATGTTTCAGGACACACCGTACACTTCTCCAGAGTGGCTGTTGGCAATTTACATCCCGCCCATCAGTGTAGCAAGGCTCCCATTTCTCCATGGCCTGTCCTGCATTTCTGGTTTTGACACTTTTTTCAGCATGGCCCTTTTGACCGATGGGAAGCGAGACTTCTTTGTAGCGCTGATTTGCCTTTCCAGGTTGCTTGGTTGGCCAAAAAGGGCGTATGCGTTTTTTCCTGAATATATTCAGGAAAAAACGCATACGCCCTTTTTGGCCAAGGGCATCATTTTCAACGTTTTGCCGCTTTTCATGTGCTTTAGAGGCGATTCGAATCTACCTCCTGAAATCTGTTTCCTGCAATTCTGCCTTGATTTCAATTCCTCGTCTTTGCCTTCCCTCAATATATTTGTGGACGAGAGTTATCATTTATAACTGTGCAGGTTTGTGAATTGCAGTGCCCTGAAGCTCCATTTTACAAGTCGCTTTTTTGGGAGCTGGCCGCAAAAGCGCAGGATGGCTTCAGGCCCTGTTCTGGTTCCGCGGGTCAGGCTGAGCCTGTGGTTAATTCTTCTTCCTGATGGGAAAATAGAGTGACCTGTGCCTGTCCCAACACCAAGAGCTAGTGTCTCATTGGTTCCCCATCTTCCCGTTCATCCTCAGGACAAATTGCAACCTGTACGGAACAGGAGGTTAAAGGTGCTGATGCTCCAAGTAGGGAGATTGCTAGTAAAGTGGCTGGAATGGCGAACCCGAGCACAAGGAGATGAGAAATGAGGTGCGTTTTAGAAACCTTTCCCCATCACACGGTGTACCATCTTCTGGGTTTCTCATGCATGTTTTCGATGTAGGAAGATGCCCTTGAACCTGGAGATTTGGGACCCATGCGATGGGTAGCACGCAGTATTACTTTAAAGGGTCTGTGTTTGCTCACCCAACCTCAGCAAACCTCTCAGCCCCAAGAGTGTCCACCCTTATGTCTCATCCAGCTGTGGGTCTAGATATGGTCAATCCAGGTTGCATCACAGCCCCTGAACGAATTGTGTAAGAATTTCTCTCTCTTTCCCTGTCTTTGTTTCATGGGTTTTTAAAAGTAATTTATTTTTATAATGGGGTTTAGCTGCTTTTCACGGCTGTGTTTATGCCGCTTTACACCCACTTGACACACTAACAGAGAGATATCAATACATAGGTTTTAAGATTATTACTAGTCAGATATATTCTTGTGCGGTGAATCGGGCGTGTTGAGTCCAGTTCTCTGAGCAAGGAGTAGGTCTTGTCTATTACATATTGGGTTTATGGAACGGTATCTGAGCTAATTTGAAACTCTTGTTTTATGTATCACCCCACCTCACCTTTCCCGTTAAGCAGCCATAGTGTGTTTTCTGCATGTGTGACTCTGTTCTGTTTTGTAATTCAGTTCAAGTGTAACGGTTTTTACATTCCCTCTATAAGTGACACCTTATGAGAAGTGTCCTTTTCTGTGTGACTTATTTCACTTAGAATCGTCTTACCTAAATCCACTCATCATGCTGCTACTAGCCTTATGACATTGATTTCATGGCTGAGTGATATTCCATTGTACATAAGGACCACAACTTTTTTATCCATTTTTCGCTTTCCTGGGATATTTAAGGTGGAATGAAGTGGAGGTCCTTGTCAACAGAGCAGCCCTAAACTTTGGGGTGCTTGTGTCTTGCTGATTTTCAATTTTCCCACTTTATCCCCCCATGCGTGGAAGTGCCCTATGCTCTCTAAGCTGTGTTTTTTAGATGTTTCAGGACACACCGTACACTTCTCCAGAGTGGCTGTTGGCAATTTACATCCCGCCCATCAGTGTAGCAAGGCTCCCATTTCTCCATGGCCTGTCCTGCATTTCTGGTTTTGACACTTTTTTCAGCATGGCCCTTTTGACCGATGGGAAGCGAGACTTCTTTGTAGCGCTGATTTGCCTTTCCAGGTTGCTTGGTTGGCCAAAAAGGGCGTATGCGGTTTTTCCTGAATATATTCAGGAAAAAACGCATACGCCCTTTTTGGCCAAGGGCATCATTGTCAACGTTTTGCCGCTTTTCATGTGCTTTAGAGGCGATTCGAATCTACCTCCTGAAATCTGTTTCCTGCAATTCTGCCTTGATTTCAATTCCTCGTCTTTGCCTTCCCTCAATATATTTGTGGACGAGAGTTATCATTTATAACTGTGCAGGTTTGTGAATTGCAGTGCCCTGAAGCTCCATTTTACAACTCGCTTTTTCGGGAGCTGGCCGCAAAAGCGCAGGATGGCTTCAGGCCCTGTTCTGGTTCCGGGGGGCAGGCTGAGCCTGTGGTTAATTCTTCTTCCTGATGGGAAAATAGAGTGACCTGTGCCTGTCCCAACACCAAGAGCTAGTCTCTCATTGGTTCCCCGTTTTCCCGTTCATCCTCAGGACAAATTGCAACCTGTACGGAACAGGAGGTTAAAGGTGCTGAGGCTCCAAGTAGGGAGATTGCTAGTAAAGTGGCTGGAATGGCGAACCCGAGCACAAGGAGATGAGAAATGAGGTGCGTTTTAGAAACCTTTCCCCATCACACGGTGTACCATCTTCTGGGTTTCTCATGCATGTTTTCGATGTAGGAAGATGCCCTTGAACCTGGAGATTTGGGACCCATGCGATGAGTAGCACGCAGTATTACTTTAAAGGGTCTGCATTTGCTCACCCAACCTCACCAAACCTCTCAGCCCCAAGAGTGTCCACCCTTATGTCTCATCCAGCTCTGGGTCTAGATATGGTCAATCCAGGTTGCATCACAGCCCCTGAACGAATTGTGTAAGAATTTCTCTCTCTTTCCCTGTCTTTGTTTCATGGGTTTTTAAAAGTAATTTATTTTTATAATGGGGTTTAGCTGCTTTTCACGGCTGTGTTTATGCCGCTTTACACCCACTTGACACACTAACAGAGAGATATCAATACATAGGTTTTAAGATTATTACTAGTCAGATATATTCTTGTGCGGTGAATCGGGCGTGTTGAGTCCAGTTCTCTGAGCAAGGAGTAGGTCTTGTCTATTACATATTGGGTTTATGGAACGGTATCTGAGCTAATTTGAAACTCTTGTTTTATGTATCACCCCACCTCACCTTTCCCGTTAAGCAGCCATAGTGTGTTTTCTGCATGTGTGACTCTGTTCTGTTTTGTAATTCAGTTCAAGTGTAACGGTTTTTACATTCCCTCTATAAGTGACACCTTATGAGAAGTGTCCTTTTCTGTGTGACTTATTTCACTTAGAATCGTCGTACCTAAATCCACTCATCATGCTGCTACTAGCCTTATGACATTGATTTCATGGCTGAGTGATATTCCATTGTACATAAGGACCACCACTTCTTTATCCATTTTTCTCGTTCCTGGGATATTTAAGGTGTTATGAACTGGAGGTTCTTGTCAACAGAGCAGCCCTAAACTTTGGGGTGCTTGTGTCTTGCTGATTTTTAATTTTCCCTCTTTATCCCCCCATGCGTGGAAGTGCCCTATGCTCTCTAAGCTGTGTTTTTTAGATGTTTCAGGACACACCGTACACTTCTCCAGAGTGGCTGTTGGCAATTTACATCCCGCCCATCAGTGTAGCAAGGCTCCCATTTCTCCATGGCCTGTCCTGCATTTCTGGTTTTGACACTTTTTTCAGCATGGCCCTTTTGACCGATGGGAAGCGAGACTTCTTTGTAGCGCTGATTTGCCTTTCCAGGTTGCTTGGTTGGCCAAAAAGGGCGTATGCATTTTTTCCTGAATATATTCAGGAAAAAACGCATACGCCCTTTTTGGCCAAGGGCATCATTGTCAACGTTTTGCCGCTTTTCATGTGCTTTAAAGGCGATTCGAATCTACCTCCTGAAATCTGTTTCCTGCAATTCTGCCTTGATTTCAAATCCTCTTCTTTGCCTTCCCTCAATATATTTGTGGACGAGAGTTATCATTTATAACTCTGCAGGTTTGTGAATTGCAGTGCCCAGAAGCTCCATTTTACAACTCGCTTTTTTGGGAGGTGGCCGCAAAAGCGCAGGATGGCTTCAGGCCCTGTTCTGGTTCCGGGGGGCAGGCTGAGCCTGTGGTTAATTCTTCTTCCTGATGGGAAAATAGAGTGACCTGTGCCTGTCCCAACACCAAGAGCTAGTCTCTCATTGGTTCCGTGTCTTCCCGTTCATCCTCAGGACAAATTGCAACCTGTACGGAACAGGAGGTTAAAGGTGCTGATGCTCCAAGTAGGGAGATTGCTAGTAAAGTGGCTGGAATGGCGAACCCGAGCACAAGGAGATGAGAAATGAGGTGCGTTTTAGAAACCTTTCCCCATCACACGGTGTACCATCTTCTGGGTTTCTCATGCATGTTTTCGATGTAGGAAGATGCCCCTGAACCTGCAGATTTGGGACCCATGCGATGGGTAGCACGCAGTATTACTTTAAAGGGTCTGCGTTTGCTCACCCAACCTCACCAAACCTCTCAGCCCCAAGAGTGTCCACCCTTATGTCTCATCCAGCTGTGGGTCTAGATATGGTCAATCCAGGTTGCATCACAGCCCCTGAACGAATTGTGTAAGAATTTCTCTCTCTTTCCCTGTCTTTGTTTCATGGGTTTTTAAAAGTAATTTATTTTTATAATGGGGTTTAGCTGCTTTTCACGGCTGTGTTTATGCCGCTTTACACCCACTTGACACACTAACAGAGAGATATCAATACATAGGTTTTAAGATTATTACTAGTCAGATATATTCTTGTGCGGTGAATCGGGCGTGTTGAGTCCAGTTCTCTGAGCAAGGAGTAGGTCTTGTCTATTACATATTGGGTTTATGGAATGGTATCTGAGCTAATTTGAAACTCTTGTTTTATGTATCACCCCACCTCACCTTTCCCGTTAAGCAGCCATAGTGTGTTTTCTGCATGTGTGACTCTGTTCTGTTTTGTAATTCAGTTCAAGTGTAACGGTTTTTACATTCCCTCTATAAGTGACACCTTATGAGAAGTGTCCTTTTCTGTGTGACTTATTTCACTTAGAATCGTCGTACCTAAATCCACTCATCATGCTGCTACTAGCCTTATGACATTGATTTCATGGCTGAGTGATATTCCATTGTACATAAGGACCACAACTTTTTTATCCATTTTTCGCTTTCCTGGGATATTTAAGGTGGAATGAAGTGGAGGTCCTTGTCAACAGAGCAGCCCTAAACTTTGGGGTGCTTGTGTCTTGCTGATTTTCAATTTTCCCACTTTATCCCCCCATGCGTGGAAGTGCCCTATGCTCTCTAAGCTGTGTTTTTTAGATGTTTCAGGACACACCGTACACTTCTCCAGAGTGGCTGTTGGCAATTTACATCCCGCCCATCAGTGTAGCAAGGCTCCCATTTCTCCATGGCCTGTCCTGCATTTCTGGTTTTGACACTTTTTTCAGCATGGCCCTTTTGACCGATGGGAAGCGAGACTTCTTTGTAGCGCTGATTTGCCTTTCCAGGTTGCTTGGTTGGCCAAAAAGGGCGTATGCGTTTTTTCCTGAATATATTCAGGAAAAAACGCATACGCCCTTTTTGGCCAAGGGCATCATTGTCAACGTTTTGCCGCTTTTCATGTGCTTTAGAGGCGATTCGAATCTACCTCCTGAAATCTGTTTCCTGCAATTCTGCCTTGATTTCAATTCCTCGTCTTTGCCTTCCCTCAATATATTTGTGGACGAGAGTTATCATTTATAACTGTGCAGGTTTGTGAATTGCAGTGCCCTGAAGCTCCATTTTACAACTCGCTTTTTCGGGAGCTGGCCGCAAAAGCGCAGGATGGCTTCAGGCCCTGTTCTGGTTCCGGGGGGCAGGCTGAGCCTGTGGTTAATTCTTCTTCCTGATGGGAAAATAGAGTGACCTGTGCCTGTCCCAACACCAAGAGCTAGTCTCTCATTGGTTCCCCGTTTTCCCGTTCATCCTCAGGACAAATTGCAACCTGTACGGAACAGGAGGTTAAAGGTGCTGAGGCTCCAAGTAGGGAGATTGCTAGTAAAGTGGCTGGAATGGCGAACCCGAGCACAAGGAGATGAGAAATGAGGTGCGTTTTAGAAACCTTTCCCCATCACACGGTGTACCATCTTCTGGGTTTCTCATGCATGTTTTCGATGTAGGAAGATGCCCCTGAACCTGCAGATTTGGGACCCATGCGATGGGTAGCACGCAGTATTACTTTAAAGGGTCTGCGTTTGCTCACCCAACCTCACCAAACCTCTCAGCCCCAAGAGTGTCCACCCTTATGTCTCATCCAGCTGTGGGTCTAGATATGGTCAATCCAGGTTGCATCACAGCCCCTGAACGAATTGTGTAAGAATTTCTCTCTCTTTCCCTGTCTTTGTTTCATGGGTTTTTAAAAGTAATTTATTTTTATAATGGGGTTTAGCTGCTTTTCACGGCTGTGTTTATGCCGCTTTACACCCACTTGACACACTAACAGAGAGATATCAATACATAGGTTTTAAGATTATTACTAGTCAGATATATTCTTGTGCGGTGAATCGGGCGTGTTGAGTCCAGTTCTCTGAGCAAGGAGTAGGTCTTGTCTATTACATATTGGGTTTATGGAACGGTATCTGAGCTAATTTGAAACTCTTGTTTTATGTATCACCCCACCTCACCTTTCCCGTTAAGCAGCCATAGTGTGTTTTCTGCATGTGTGACTCTGTTCTGTTTTGTAATTCAGTTCAAGTGTAACGGTTTTTACATTCCCTCTATAAGTGACACCTTATGAGAAGTGTCCTTTTCTGTGTGACTTATTTCACTTAGAATCGTCGTACCTAAATCCACTCATCATGCTGCTACTAGCCTTATGACATTGATTTCATGGCTGAGTGATATTCCATTGTACATAAGGACCACAACTTTTTTATCCATTTTTCGCTTTCCTGGGATATTTAAGGTGGAATGAAGTGGAGGTCCTTGTCAACAGAGCAGCCCTAAACTTTGGGGTGCTTGTGTCTTGCTGATTTTCAATTTTCCCACTTTATCCCCCCATGCGTGGAAGTGCCCTATGCTCTCTAAGCTGTGTTTTTTAGATGTTTCAGGACACACCGTACACTTCTCCAGAGTGGCTGTTGGCAATTTACATCCCGCCCATCAGTGTAGCAAGGCTCCCATTTCTCCATGGCCTGTCCTGCATTTCTGGTTTTGACACTTTTTTCAGCATGGCCCTTTTGACCGATGGGAAGCGAGACTTCTTTGTAGCGCTGATTTGCCTTTCCAGGTTGCTTGGTTGGCCAAAAAGGGCGTATGCGTTTTTTCCTGAATATATTCAGGAAAAAACGCATACGCCCTTTTTGGCCAAGGGCATCATTGTCAACGTTTTGCCGCTTTTCATGTGCTTTAGAGGCGATTCGAATCTACCTCCTGAAATCTGTTTCCTGCAATTCTGCCTTGATTTCAATTCCTCGTCTTTGCCTTCCCTCAATATATTTGTGGACGAGAGTTATCATTTATAACTGTGCAGGTTTGTGAATTGCAGTGCCCTGAAGCTCCATTTTACAACTCGCTTTTTCGGGAGCTGGCCGCAAAAGCGCAGGATGGCTTCAGGCCCTGTTCTGGTTCCGGGGGGCAGGCTGAGCCTGTGGTTAATTCTTCTTCCTGATGGGAAAATAGAGTGACCTGTGCCTGTCCCAACACCAAGAGCTAGTCTCTCATTGGTTCCCCGTTTTCCCGTTCATCCTCAGGACAAATTGCAACCTGTACGGAACAGGAGGTTAAAGGTGCTGAGGCTCCAAGTAGGGAGATTGCTAGTAAAGTGGCTGGAATGGCGAAACCGAGCACAAGGAGATGAGAAATGAGGTGCGTTTTAGAAACCTTTCCCCATCACACGGTGTACCATCTTCTGGGTTTCTCATGCATGTTTTCGATGTAGGAAGATGCCCTTGAACCTGGAGATTTGGGACCCATGCGATGAGTAGCAAGCAGTATTACTTTAAAGGGTCTGCGTTTGCTCACCCAACCTCACCAAACCTCTCAGCCCCAAGAGTGTCCACCCTTATGTCTCATCCAGCTCTGGGTCTAGATATGGTCAATCCAGGTTGCATCACAGCCCCTGAACGAATTGTGTAAGAATTTCTCTCTCTTTCCCTGTCTTTGTTTCATGGGTTTTTAAAAGTAATTTATTTTTATAATGGGGTTTAGCTGCTTTTCACGGCTGTGTTTATGCCGCTTTACACCCACTTGACACACTAACAGAGAGATATCAATACATAGGTTTTAAGATTATTACTAGTCAGATATATTCTTGTGCGGTGAATCGGGCGTGTTGAGTCCAGTTCTCTGAGCAAGGAGTAGGTCTTGTCTATTACATATTGGGTTTATGGAACGGTATCTGAGCTAATTTAAAACTCTTGTTTTATGTATCACCCCACCTCACCTTTCCCGTTAAGCAGCCATAGTGTGTTTTCTGCATGTGTGACTCTGTTCTGTTTTGTAATTCAGTTCAAGTGTAACGGTTTTTACATTCCCTCTATAAGTGACACCTTATGAGAAGTGTCTTTTTCTGTGTGACTTATTTCACTTAGAATCGTCGTACCTAAATCCACTCATCATGCTGCTACTAGCCTTATGACATTGATTTCATGGCTGAGTGATATTCCATTGTACATAAGGACCACCACTTCTTTATCCATTTTTCTCGTTCCTGGGATATTTAAGGTGTTATGAACTGGAGGTTCTTGTCAACAGAGCAGCCCTAAACTTTGGGGTGCTTGTGTCTTGCTGATTTTTAATTTTCCCTCTTTATCCCCCCATGCGTGGAAGTGCCCTATGCTCTCTAAGCTGTGTTTTTTAGATGTTTCAGGACACACCGTACACTTCTCCAGAGTGGCTGTTGGCAATTTACATCCCGCCCATCAGTGTAGCAAGGCTCCCATTTCTCCATGGCCTGTCCTGCATTTCTGGTTTTGACACTTTTTTCAGCATGGCCCTTTTGACCGATGGGAAGCGAGACTTCTTTGTAGCGCTGATTTGCCTTTCCAGGTTGCTTGGTTGGCCAAAAAGGGCGTATGCATTTTTTCCTGAATATATTCAGGAAAAAACGCATACGCCCTTTTTGGCCAAGGGCATCATTGTCAACGTTTTGCCGCTTTTCATGTGCTTTAAAGGCGATTCGAATCTACCTCCTGAAATCTGTTTCCTGCAATTCTGCCTTGATTTCAAATCCTCTTCTTTGCCTTCCCTCAATATATTTGTGGACGAGAGTTATCATTTATAACTCTGCAGGTTTGTGAATTGCAGTGCCCAGAAGCTCCATTTTACAACTCGCTTTTTTGGGAGGTGGCCGCAAAAGCGCAGGATGGCTTCAGGCCCTGTTCTGGTTCCGGGGGGCAGGCTGAGCCTGTGGTTAATTCTTCTTCCTGATGGGAAAATAGAGTGACCTGTGCCTGTCCCAACACCAAGAGCTAGTCTCTCATTGGTTCCGTGTCTTCCCGTTCATCCTCAGGACAAATTGCAACCTGTACGGAACAGGAGGTTAAAGGTGCTGATGCTCCAAGTAGGGAGATTGCTAGTAAAGTGGCTGGAATGGCGAACCCGAGCACAAGGAGATGAGAAATGAGGTGCGTTTTAGAAACCTTTCCCCATCACACGGTGTACCATCTTCTGGGTTTCTCATGCATGTTTTCGATGTAGGAAGATGCCCCTGAACCTGCAGATTTGGGACCCATGCGATGGGTAGCACGCAGTATTACTTTAAAGGGTCTGCGTTTGCTCACCCAACCTCACCAAACCTCTCAGCCCCAAGAGTGTCCACCCTTATGTCTCATCCAGCTGTGGGTCTAGATATGGTCAATCCAGGTTGCATCACAGCCCCTGAACGAATTGTGTAAGAATTTCTCTCTCTTTCCCTGTCTTTGTTTCATGGGTTTTTAAAAGTAATTTATTTTTATAATGGGGTTTAGCTGCTTTTCACGGCTGTGTTTATGCCGCTTTACACCCACTTGACACACTAACAGAGAGATATCAATACATAGGTTTTAAGATTATTACTAGTCAGATATATTCTTGTGCGGTGAATCGGGCGTGTTGAGTCCAGTTCTCTGAGCAAGGAGTAGGTCTTGTCTATTACATATTGGGTTTATGGAACGGTATCTGAGCTAATTTGAAACTCTTGTTTTATGTATCACCCCACCTCACCTTTCCCGTTAAGCAGCCATAGTGTGTTTTCTGCATGTGTGACTCTGTTCTGTTTTGTAATTCAGTTCAAGTGTAACGGTTTTTACATTCCCTCTATAAGTGACACCTTATGAGAAGTGTCCTTTTCTGTGTGACTTATTTCACTTAGAATCGTCGTACCTAAATCCACTCATCATGCTGCTACTAGCCTTATGACATTGATTTCATGGCTGAGTGATATTCCATTGTACATAAGGACCACAACTTTTTTATCCATTTTTCGCTTTCCTGGGATATTTAAGGTGGAATGAAGTGGAGGTCCTTGTCAACAGAGCAGCCCTAAACTTTGGGGTGCTTGTGTCTTGCTGATTTTCAATTTTCCCACTTTATCCCCCCATGCGTGGAAGTGCCCTATGCTCTCTAAGCTGTGTTTTTTAGATGTTTCAGGACACACCGTACACTTCTCCAGAGTGGCTGTTGGCAATTTACATCCCGCCCATCAGTGTAGCAAGGCTCCCATTTCTCCATGGCCTGTCCTGCATTTCTGGTTTTGACACTTTTTTCAGCATGGCCCTTTTGACCGATGGGAAGCGAGACTTCTTTGTAGCGCTGATTTGCCTTTCCAGGTTGCTTGGTTGGCCAAAAAGGGCGTATGCGTTTTTTCCTGAATATATTCAGGAAAAAACGCATACGCCCTTTTTGGCCAAGGGCATCATTGTCAACGTTTTGCCGCTTTTCATGTGCTTTAGAGGCGATTCGAATCTACCTCCTGAAATCTGTTTCCTGCAATTCTGCCTTGATTTCAATTCCTCGTCTTTGCCTTCCCTCAATATATTTGTGGACGAGAGTTATCATTTATAACTGTGCAGGTTTGTGAATTGCAGTGCCCTGAAGCTCCATTTTACAACTCGCTTTTTCGGGAGCTGGCCGCAAAAGCGCAGGATGGCTTCAGGCCCTGTTCTGGTTCCGGGGGGCAGGCTGAGCCTGTGGTTAATTCTTCTTCCTGATGGGAAAATAGAGTGACCTGTGCCTGTCCCAACACCAAGAGCTAGTCTCTCATTGGTTCCCCGTTTTCCCGTTCATCCTCAGGACAAATTGCAACCTGTACGGAACAGGAGGTTAAAGGTGCTGAGGCTCCAAGTAGGGAGATTGCTAGTAAAGTGGCTGGAATGGCGAACCCGAGCACAAGGAGATGAGAAATGAGGTGCGTTTTAGAAACCTTTCCCCATCACACGGTGTACCATCTTCTGGGTTTCTCATGCATGTTTTCGATGTAGGAAGATGCCCCTGAACCTGCAGATTTGGGACCCATGCGATGGGTAGCACGCAGTATTACTTTAAAGGGTCTGCGTTTGCTCACCCAACCTCACCAAACCTCTCAGCCCCAAGAGTGTCCACCCTTATGTCTCATCCAGCTGTGGGTCTAGATATGGTCAATCCAGGTTGCATCACAGCCCCTGAACGAATTGTGTAAGAATTTCTCTCTCTTTCCCTGTCTTTGTTTCATGGGTTTTTAAAAGTAATTTATTTTTATAATGGGGTTTAGCTGCTTTTCACGGCTGTGTTTATGCCGCTTTACACCCACTTGACACACTAACAGAGAGATATCAATACATAGGTTTTAAGATTATTACTAGTCAGATATATTCTTGTGCGGTGAATCGGGCGTGTTGAGTCCAGTTCTCTGAGCAAGGAGTAGGTCTTGTCTATTACATATTGGGTTTATGGAACGGTATCTGAGCTAATTTGAAACTCTTGTTTTATGTATCACCCCACCTCACCTTTCCCGTTAAGCAGCCATAGTGTGTTTTCTGCATGTGTGACTCTGTTCTGTTTTGTAATTCAGTTCAAGTGTAACGGTTTTTACATTCCCTCTATAAGTGACACCTTATGAGAAGTGTCCTTTTCTGTGTGACTTATTTCACTTAGAATCGTCGTACCTAAATCCACTCATCATGCTGCTACTAGCCTTATGACATTGATTTCATGGCTGAGTGATATTCCATTGTACATAAGGACCACAACTTTTTTATCCATTTTTCGCTTTCCTGGGATATTTAAGGTGGAATGAAGTGGAGGTCCTTGTCAACAGAGCAGCCCTAAACTTTGGGGTGCTTGTGTCTTGCTGATTTTCAATTTTCCCACTTTATCCCCCCATGCGTGGAAGTGCCCTATGCTCTCTAAGCTGTGTTTTTTAGATGTTTCAGGACACACCGTACACTTCTCCAGAGTGGCTGTTGGCAATTTACATCCCGCCCATCAGTGTAGCAAGGCTCCCATTTCTCCATGGCCTGTCCTGCATTTCTGGTTTTGACACTTTTTTCAGCATGGCCCTTTTGACCGATGGGAAGCGAGACTTCTTTGTAGCGCTGATTTGCCTTTCCAGGTTGCTTGGTTGGCCAAAAAGGGCGTATGCGTTTTTTCCTGAATATATTCAGGAAAAAACGCATACGCCCTTTTTGGCCAAGGGCATCATTGTCAACGTTTTGCCGCTTTTCATGTGCTTTAGAGGCGATTCGAATCTACCTCCTGAAATCTGTTTCCTGCAATTCTGCCTTGATTTCAATTCCTCGTCTTTGCCTTCCCTCAATATATTTGTGGACGAGAGTTATCATTTATAACTGTGCAGGTTTGTGAATTGCAGTGCCCTGAAGCTCCATTTTACAACTCGCTTTTTCGGGAGCTGGCCGCAAAAGCGCAGGATGGCTTCAGGCCCTGTTCTGGTTCCGGGGGGCAGGCTGAGCCTGTGGTTAATTCTTCTTCCTGATGGGAAAATAGAGTGACCTGTGCCTGTCCCAACACCAAGAGCTAGTCTCTCATTGGTTCCCCGTTTTCCCGTTCATCCTCAGGACAAATTGCAACCTGTACGGAACAGGAGGTTAAAGGTGCTGAGGCTCCAAGTAGGGAGATTGCTAGTAAAGTGGCTGGAATGGCGAAACCGAGCACAAGGAGATGAGAAATGAGGTGCGTTTTAGAAACCTTTCCCCATCACACGGTGTACCATCTTCTGGGTTTCTCATGCATGTTTTCGATGTAGGAAGATGCCCTTGAACCTGGAGATTTGGGACCCATGCGATGAGTAGCAAGCAGTATTACTTTAAAGGGTCTGCGTTTGCTCACCCAACCTCACCAAACCTCTCAGCCCCAAGAGTGTCCACCCTTATGTCTCATCCAGCTCTGGGTCTAGATATGGTCAATCCAGGTTGCATCACAGCCCCTGAACGAATTGTGTAAGAATTTCTCTCTCTTTCCCTGTCTTTGTTTCATGGGTTTTTAAAAGTAATTTATTTTTATAATGGGGTTTAGCTGCTTTTCACGGCTGTGTTTATGCCGCTTTACACCCACTTGACACACTAACAGAGAGATATCAATACATAGGTTTTAAGATTATTACTAGTCAGATATATTCTTGTGCGGTGAATCGGGCGTGTTGAGTCCAGTTCTCTGAGCAAGGAGTAGGTCTTGTCTATTACATATTGGGTTTATGGAACGGTATCTGAGCTAATTTAAAACTCTTGTTTTATGTATCACCCCACCTCACCTTTCCCGTTAAGCAGCCATAGTGTGTTTTCTGCATGTGTGACTCTGTTCTGTTTTGTAATTCAGTTCAAGTGTAACGGTTTTTACATTCCCTCTATAAGTGACACCTTATGAGAAGTGTCTTTTTCTGTGTGACTTATTTCACTTAGAATCGTCGTACCTAAATCCACTCATCATGCTGCTACTAGCCTTATGACATTGATTTCATGGCTGAGTGATATTCCATTGTACATAAGGACCACCACTTCTTTATCCATTTTTCTCGTTCCTGGGATATTTAAGGTGTTATGAACTGGAGGTTCTTGTCAACAGAGCAGCCCTAAACTTTGGGGTGCTTGTGTCTTGCTGATTTTTAATTTTCCCTCTTTATCCCCCCATGCGTGGAAGTGCCCTATGCTCTCTAAGCTGTGTTTTTTAGATGTTTCAGGACACACCGTACACTTCTCCAGAGTGGCTGTTGGCAATTTACATCCCGCCCATCAGTGTAGCAAGGCTCCCATTTCTCCATGGCCTGTCCTGCATTTCTGGTTTTGACACTTTTTTCAGCATGGCCCTTTTGACCGATGGGAAGCGAGACTTCTTTGTAGCGCTGATTTGCCTTTCCAGGTTGCTTGGTTGGCCAAAAAGGGCGTATGCATTTTTTCCTGAATATATTCAGGAAAAAACGCATACGCCCTTTTTGGCCAAGGGCATCATTGTCAACGTTTTGCCGCTTTTCATGTGCTTTAAAGGCGATTCGAATCTACCTCCTGAAATCTGTTTCCTGCAATTCTGCCTTGATTTCAAATCCTCTTCTTTGCCTTCCCTCAATATATTTGTGGACGAGAGTTATCATTTATAACTCTGCAGGTTTGTGAATTGCAGTGCCCAGAAGCTCCATTTTACAACTCGCTTTTTTGGGAGGTGGCCGCAAAAGCGCAGGATGGCTTCAGGCCCTGTTCTGGTTCCGGGGGGCAGGCTGAGCCTGTGGTTAATTCTTCTTCCTGATGGGAAAATAGAGTGACCTGTGCCTGTCCCAACACCAAGAGCTAGTCTCTCATTGGTTCCGTGTCTTCCCGTTCATCCTCAGGACAAATTGCAACCTGTACGGAACAGGAGGTTAAAGGTGCTGATGCTCCAAGTAGGGAGATTGCTAGTAAAGTGGCTGGAATGGCGAACCCGAGCACAAGGAGATGAGAAATGAGGTGCGTTTTAGAAACCTTTCCCCATCACACGGTGTACCATCTTCTGGGTTTCTCATGCATGTTTTCGATGTAGGAAGATGCCCCTGAACCTGCAGATTTGGGACCCATGCGATGGGTAGCACGCAGTATTACTTTAAAGGGTCTGCGTTTGCTCACCCAACCTCACCAAACCTCTCAGCCCCAAGAGTGTCCACCCTTATGTCTCATCCAGCTGTGGGTCTAGATATGGTCAATCCAGGTTGCATCACAGCCCCTGAACGAATTGTGTAAGAATTTCTCTCTCTTTCCCTGTCTTTGTTTCATGGGTTTTTAAAAGTAATTTATTTTTATAATGGGGTTTAGCTGCTTTTCACGGCTGTGTTTATGCCGCTTTACACCCACTTGACACACTAACAGAGAGATATCAATACATAGGTTTTAAGATTATTACTAGTCAGATATATTCTTGTGCGGTGAATCGGGCGTGTTGAGTCCAGTTCTCTGAGCAAGGAGTAGGTCTTGTCTATTACATATTGGGTTTATGGAACGGTATCTGAGCTAATTTGAAACTCTTGTTTTATGTATCACCCCACCTCACCTTTCCCGTTAAGCAGCCATAGTGTGTTTTCTGCATGTGTGACTCTGTTCTGTTTTGTAATTCAGTTCAAGTGTAACGGTTTTTACATTCCCTCTATAAGTGACACCTTATGAGAAGTGTCCTTTTCTGTGTGACTTATTTCACTTAGAATCGTCGTACCTAAATCCACTCATCATGCTGCTACTAGCCTTATGACATTGATTTCATGGCTGAGTGATATTCCATTGTACATAAGGACCACAACTTTTTTATCCATTTTTTGCTTTCCTGGGATATTTAAGGTGGAATGAAGTGGAGGTCCTTGTCAACAGAGCAGCCCTAAACTTTGGGGTGCTTGTGTCTTGCTGATTTTCAATTTTCCCACTTTATCCCCCCATGCGTGGAAGTGCCCTATGCTCTCTAAGCTGTGTTTTTTAGATGTTTCAGGACACACCGTACACTTCTCCAGAGTGGCTGTTGGCAATTTACATCCCGCCCATCAGTGTAGCAAGGCTCCCATTTCTCCATGGCCTGTCCTGCATTTCTGGTTTTGACACTTTTTTCAGCATGGCCCTTTTGACCGATGGGAAGCGAGACTTCTTTGTAGCGCTGATTTGCCTTTCCAGGTTGCTTGGTTGGCCAAAAAGGGCGTATGCGTTTTTTCCTGAATATATGCAGGAAAAAACGCATACGCCCTTTTTGGCCAAGGGCATCATTGTCAACGTTTTGCCGCTTTTCATGTGCTTTAAAGGCGATTCGAATCTACCTCCTGAAATCTGTTTCCTGAAATTCTGCCTTGATTTGAAATCCTCTTCTTTGTCTTCCCTCAATATATTTGTGGACGAGAGTTATCATTTATAACTCTGCAGGTTTGTGAATTGCAGTGCCCTGAAGCTCCATTTTACAAGTCGCTTTTTTGGGAGGTGGCCGCAAAAGCGCAGGATGGCTTCAGGCCCTGTTCTGGTTCCGGGGGGCAGGCTGAGCCTGTGGTTAATTCTTCTTCCTGATGGGAAAATAGAGTGACCTGTGCCTGTCCCAACACCAAGAGCTAGTCTCTCATTGGTTCCCGTCTTCCCGTTCATCCTCAGGACAAATTGCAACCTGTACGGAACAGGAGGTTAAAGGTGCTGAGGCTCCAAGTAGGGAGATTGCTAGTAAAGTGGCTGGAATGGCGAACCCGAGCACAAGGAGATGAGAAATGAGGTGCGTTTTAGAAACCTTTCCCCATCACACGGTGTACCATCTTCTGGGTTTCTCATGCATGTTTTCGATGTAGGAAGATGCCCTTGAACCTGGAGATTTGGGGCCCATGCGCTAGGTAGCACGCAGTATTACTTTAAAGGGTCTGCGTTTGCTCACCCAACCTCACCAAACCTCTCAGCCCCAAGAGTGTCCACCCCTATGTCTCATCCAGCTGTGGGTCTAGATATGGTCAATCCAGGTTGCATCACAGCCCCTGAACGAATTGTGTAAGAATTTCTCTCTCTTTCCCTGTCTTTGTTTCATGGGTTTTTAAAAGTAATTTATTTTTATAATGGGGTTTAGCTGCTTTTCACGGCTGTGTTTATGCCGCTTTACACCCACTTGACACACTAACAGAGAGATATCAATACATAGGTTTTAAGATTATTACTAGTCAGATATATTCTTGTGCGGTGAATCGGGCGTGTTGAGTCCAGTTCTCTGAGTAAGGAGTAGGTCTTGTCTATTACATATTGGGTTTATGGAACGGTATCTGAGCTAATTTGAAACTCTTGTTTTATGTATCACCCCACCTCACCTTTCCCGTTAAGCAGCCATAGTGTGTTTTCTGCATGTGTGACTCTGTTCTGTTTTGTAATTCAGTTCAAGTGTAACGGTTTTTACATTCCCTCTATAAGTGACACCTTATGAGAAGTGTCCTTTTCTGTGTGACTTATTTCACTTAGAATCGTCTTACCTAAATCCACTCATCATGCTGCTACTAGCCTTATGACATTGATTTCATGGCTGAGTGATATTCCATTGTACATAAGAACCACAACTTTTTTATCCATTTTTCGCTTTCCTGGGATATTTAAGGTGGAATGAAGTGGAGGTCCTTGTCAACAGAGCAGCCCTAAACTTTGGGGTGCTTGTGTCTTGCTGATTTTCAATTTTCCCACTTTATCCCCCCATGCGTGGAAGTGCCCTATGCTCTCTAAGCTGTGTTTTTTAGATGTTTCAGGACACACCGTACCCTTCTCCAGAGTGGCTGTTGGCAATTTACATCCCGCCCATCAGTGTAGCAAGGCTCCCATTTCTCCATGGCCTGTCCTGCATTTCTGGTTTTGACACTTTTTTCAGCATGGCCCTTTTGACCGATGGGAAGCGAGACTTCTTTGTAGCGCTGATTTGCCTTTCCAGGTTGCTTGGTTGGCCAAAAAGGGCGTATGCGTTTTTTCCTGAATATATTCAGGAAAAAACGCATACGCCCTTTTTGGCCAAGGGCATCATTGTCAACGTTTTGCCGCTTTTCATGTGCTTTAAAGGCGATTCGAATCTACCTCCTGAAATCTGTTTCCTGCAATTCTGCCTTGATTTCAAATCCTCTTCTTTGCCTTCCCTCAATATATTTGTGGACGAGAGTTATCATTTATAACTCTGCAGGTTTGTGAATTGCAGTGCCCAGAAGCTCCATTTTACAAGTCGCTTTTTTGGGAGCTGGCCGCAAAAGCGCAGGATGGCTTCAGGCCCTGTTCTGGTTCCGGGGGGCAGGCTGAGCCTGTGGTTAATTCTTCTTCCTGATGGGAAAATAGAGTGACCTGTGCCTGTCCCAACACCAAGAGCTAGTCTCTCATTGGTTCCCCATCTTCCCGTTCATCCTCAGGACAAATTGCAACCTGTACGGAACAGGAGGTTAAAGGTGCTGATGCTCCAAGAAGGGAGATTGCTAGTAAAGTGGCTGGAATGGCGAACCCGAGCACAAGGAGATGAGAAATGAGGTGCGTTTTAGAAACCTTTCCCCATCACACGGTGTACCATCTTCTGGGTTTCTCATGCATGTTTTCGATGTAGGAAGATGCCCTTGAACCTGGAGATTTGGGACCCATGCGATGGGTAGCACGCAGTATTACTTTAAAGGGTCTGCGTTTGCTCACCCAACCTCACCAAACCTCTCAGCCCCAAGAGTGTCCACCCTTATGTCTCATCCAGCTGTGGGTCTAGATATGGTCAATCCAGGTTGCATCACAGCCCCTGAACGAATTGTGTAAGAATTTCTCTCTCTTTCACTGTCTTTGTTTCATGGGTTTTTAAAAGTAATTTATTTTTATAATGGGGTTTAGCTGCTTTTCACGGCTGTGTTTATGCCGCTTTACACCCACTTGACACACTAACAGAGAGATATCAATACATAGGTTTTAAGATTATTACTAGTCAGATATATTCGTGTGCGGTGAATCGGGCGTGTTGAGTCCAGTTCTCTGAGCAAGGAGTAGGTCTTGTCTATTACATATTGGGTTTATGGAATGGTATCTGAGCTAATTTGAAACTCTTGTTTTATGTATCACCCCACCTCACCTTTCCCGTTAAGCAGCCATAGTGTGTTTTCTGCATGTGTGACTCTGTTCTGTTTTGTAATTCAGTTCAAGTGTAACGGTTTTTACATTCCCTCTATAAGTGACACCTTATGAGAAGTGTCCTTTTCTGTGTGACTTATTTCACTTAGAATCGTCGTACCTAAATCCACTCATCATGCTGCTACTAGCCTTATGACATTGATTTCATGGCTGAGTGATATTCCATTGTACATAAGGACCACAACTTTTTTATCCATTTTTCGCTTTCCTGGGATATTTAAGGTGGAATGAAGTGGAGGTCCTTGTCAACAGAGCAGCCCTAAACTTTGGGGTGCTTGTGTCTTGCTGATTTTCAATTTTCCCACTTTATCCCCCCATGCGTGGAAGTGCCCTATGCTCTCTAAGCTGTGTTTTTTAGATGTTTCAGGACACACCGTACACTTCTCCAGAGTGGCTGTTGGCAATTTACATCCCGCCCATCAGTGTAGCAAGGCTCCCATTTCTCCATGGCCTGTCCTGCATTTCTGGTTTTGACACTTTTTTCAGCATGGCCCTTTTGACCGATGGGAAGCGAGACTTCTTTGTAGCGCTGATTTGCCTTTCCAGGTTGCTTGGTTGGCCAAAAAGGGCGTATGCGTTTTTTCCTGAATATATTCAGGAAAAAACGCATACGCCCTTTTTGGCCAAGGGCATCATTGTCAACGTTTTGCCGCTTTTCATGTGCTTTAGAGGCGATTCGAATCTACCTCCTGAAATCTGTTTCCTGCAATTCTGCCTTGATTTCAATTCCTCGTCTTTGCCTTCCCTCAATATATTTGTGGACGAGAGTTATCATTTATAACTGTGCAGGTTTGTGAATTGCAGTGCCCTGAAGCTCCATTTTACAACTCGCTTTTTCGGGAGCTGGCCGCAAAAGCGCAGGATGGCTTCAGGCCCTGTTCTGGTTCCGGGGGGCAGGCTGAGCCTGTGGTTAATTCTTCTTCCTGATGGGAAAATAGAGTGACCTGTGCCTGTCCCAACACCAAGAGCTAGTCTCTCATTGGTTCCCCGTTTTCCCGTTCATCCTCAGGACAAATTGCAACCTGTACGGAACAGGAGGTTAAAGGTGCTGAGGCTCCAAGTAGGGAGATTGCTAGTAAAGTGGCTGGAATGGCGAACCCGAGCACAAGGAGATGAGAAATGAGGTGCGTTTTAGAAACCTTTCCCCATCACACGGTGTACCATCTTCTGGGTTTCTCATGCATGTTTTCGATGTAGGAAGATGCCCTTGAACCTGGAGATTTGGGACCCATGCGATGAGTAGCAAGCAGTATTACTTTAAAGGGTCTGCATTTGCTCACCCAACCTCACCAAACCTCTCAGCCCCAAGAGTGTCCACCCTTATGTCTCATCCAGCTCTGGGTCTAGATATGGTCAATCCAGGTTGCATCACAGCCCCTGAACGAATTGTGTAAGAATTTCTCTCTCTTTCCCTGTCTTTGTTTCATGGGTTTTTAAAAGTAATTTATTTTTATAATGGGGTTTAGCTGCTTTTCACGGCTGTGTTTATGCCGCTTTACACCCACTTGACACACTAACAGAGAGATATCAATACATAGGTTTTAAGATTATTACTAGTCAGATATATTCTTGTGCGGTGAATCGGGCGTGTTGAGTCCAGTTCTCTGAGCAAGGAGTAGGTCTTGTCTATTACATATTGGGTTTATGGAACGGTATCTGAGCTAATTTAAAACTCTTGTTTTATGTATCACCCCACCTCACCTTTCCCGTTAAGCAGCCATAGTGTGTTTTCTGCATGTGTGACTCTGTTCTGTTTTGTAATTCAGTTCAAGTGTAACGGTTTTTACATTCCCTCTATAAGTGACACCTTATGAGAAGTGTCTTTTTCTGTGTGACTTATTTCACTTAGAATCGTCGTACCTAAATCCACTCATCATGCTGCTACTAGCCTTATGACATTGATTTCATGGCTGAGTGATATTCCATTGTACATAAGGACCACCACTTCTTTATCCATTTTTCTCGTTCCTGGGATATTTAAGGTGTTATGAACTGGAGGTTCTTGTCAACAGAGCAGCCCTAAACTTTGGGGTGCTTGTGTCTTGCTGATTTTTAATTTTCCCTCTTTATCCCCCCATGCGTGGAAGTGCCCTATGCTCTCTAAGCTGTGTTTTTTAGCTGTTTCAGGACACACCGTACACTTCTCCAGAGTGGCTGTTGGCAATTTACATCCCGCCCATCAGTGTAGCAAGGCTCCCATTTCTCCATGGCCTGTCCTGCATTTCTGGTTTTGACACTTTTTTCAGCATGGCCCTTTTGACCGATGGGAAGCGAGACTTCTTTGTAGCGCTGATTTGCCTTTCCAGGTTGCTTGGTTGGCCAAAAAGGGCGTATGCATTTTTTCCTGAATATATTCAGGAAAAAACGCATACGCCCTTTTTGGCCAAGGGCATCATTGTCAACGTTTTGCCGCTTTTCATGTGCTTTAAAGGCGATTCGAATCTACCTCCTGAAATCTGTTTCCTGCAATTCTGCCTTGATTTCAAATCCTCTTCTTTGCCTTCCCTCAATATATTTGTGGACGAGAGTTATCATTTATAACTCTGCAGGTTTGTGAATTGCAGTGCCCAGAAGCTCCATTTTACAACTCGCTTTTTTGGGAGGTGGCCGCAAAAGCGCAGGATGGCTTCAGGCCCTGTTCTGGTTCCGGGGGGCAGGCTGAGCCTGTGGTTAATTCTTCTTCCTGATGGGAAAATAGAGTGACCTGTGCCTGTCCCAACACCAAGAGCTAGTCTCTCATTGGTTCCGTGTCTTCCCGTTCATCCTCAGGACAAATTGCAACCTGTACGGAACAGGAGGTTAAAGGTGCTGATGCTCCAAGTAGGGAGATTGCTAGTAAAGTGGCTGGAATGGCGAACCCGAGCACAAGGAGATGAGAAATGAGGTGCGTTTTAGAAACCTTTCCCCATCACACGGTGTACCATCTTCTGGGTTTCTCATGCATGTTTTCGATGTAGGAAGATGCCCCTGAACCTGCAGATTTGGGACCCATGCGATGGGTAGCACGCAGTATTACTTTAAAGGGTCTGCGTTTGCTCACCCAACCTCACCAAACCTCTCAGCCCCAAGAGTGTCCACCCTTATGTCTCATCCAGCTGTGGGTCTAGATATGGTCAATCCAGGTTGCATCACAGCCCCTGAACGAATTGTGTAAGAATTTCTCTCTCTTTCCCTGTCTTTGTTTCATGGGTTTTTAAAAGTAATTTATTTTTATAATGGGGTTTAGCTGCTTTTCACGGCTGTGTTTATGCCGCTTTACACCCACTTGACACACTAACAGAGAGATATCAATACATAGGTTTTAAGATTATTACTAGTCAGATATATTCTTGTGCGGTGAATCGGGCGTGTTGAGTCCAGTTCTCTGAGCAAGGAGTAGGTCTTGTCTATTACATATTGGGTTTATGGAACGGTATCTGAGCTAATTTGAAACTCTTGTTTTATGTATCACCCCACCTCACCTTTCCCGTTAAGCAGCCATAGTGTGTTTTCTGCATGTGTGACTCTGTTCTGTTTTGTAATTCAGTTCAAGTGTAACGGTTTTTACATTCCCTCTATAAGTGACACCTTATGAGAAGTGTCCTTTTCTGTGTGACTTATTTCACTTAGAATCGTCGTACCTAAATCCACTCATCATGCTGCTACTAGCCTTATGACATTGATTTCATGGCTGAGTGATATTCCATTGTACATAAGGACCACAACTTTTTTATCCATTTTTTGCTTTCCTGGGATATTTAAGGTGGAATGAAGTGGAGGTCCTTGTCAACAGAGCAGCCCTAAACTTTGGGGTGCTTGTGTCTTGCTGATTTTCAATTTTCCCACTTTATCCCCCCATGCGTGGAAGTGCCCTATGCTCTCTAAGCTGTGTTTTTTAGATGTTTCAGGACACACCGTACACTTCTCCAGAGTGGCTGTTGGCAATTTACATCCCGCCCATCAGTGTAGCAAGGCTCCCATTTCTCCATGGCCTGTCCTGCATTTCTGGTTTTGACACTTTTTTCAGCATGGCCCTTTTGACCGATGGGAAGCGAGACTTCTTTGTAGCGCTGATTTGCCTTTCCAGGTTGCTTGGTTGGCCAAAAAGGGCGTATGCGTTTTTTCCTGAATATATTCAGGAAAAAACGCATACGCCCTTTTTGGCCAAGGGCATCATTGTCAACGTTTTGCCGCTTTTCATGTGCTTTAAAGGCAATTCGAATCTACCTCCTGAAATCTGTTTCCTGAAATTCTGCCTTGATTTGAAATCCTCTTCTTTGTCTTCCCTCAATATATTTGTGGACGAGAGTTATCATTTATAACTCTGCAGGTTTGTGAATTGCAGTGCCCTGAAGCTCCATTTTACAAGTCGCTTTTTTGGGAGGTGGCCGCAAAAGCGCAGGATGGCTTCAGGCCCTGTTCTGGTTCCGGGGGGCAGGCTGAGCCTGTGGTTAATTCTTCTTCCTGATGGGAAAATAGAGTGACCTGTGCCTGTCCCAACACCAAGAGCTAGTCTCTCATTGGTTCCCGTCTTCCCGTTCATCCTCAGGACAAATTGCAACCTGTACGGAACAGGAGGTTTAAGGTGCTGAGGCTCCAAGTAGGGAGATTGCTAGTAAAGTGGCTGGAATGGCGAACCCGAGCACAAGGAGATGAGAAATGAGGTGCGTTTTAGAAACCTTTCCCCATCACACGGTGTACCATCTTCTGGGTTTCTCATGCATGTTTTCGATGTAGGAAGATGCCCTTGAACCTGGAGATTTGGGGCCCATGCGCTAGGTAGCACGCAGTATTACTTTAAAGGGTCTGCGTTTGCTCACCCAACCTCACCAAACCCCTCAGCCCCAAGAGTGTCCACCCCTATGTCTCATCCAGCTGTGGGTCTAGATATGGTCAATCCAGGTTGCATCACAGCCCCTGAACGAATTGTGTAAGAATTTCTCTCTCTTTCCCTGTCTTTGTTTCATGGGTTTTTAAAAGTAATTTATTTTTATAATGGGGTTTAGCTGCTTTTCACGGCTGTGTTTATGCCGCTTTACACCCACTTGACACACTAACAGAGAGATATCAATACATAGGTTTTAAGATTATTACTAGTCAGATATATTCTTGTGCGGTGAATCGGGCGTGTTGAGTCCAGTTCTCTGAGCAAGGAGTAGGTCTTGTCTATTACATATTGGGTTTATGGAACGGTATCTGAGCTAATTTGAAACTCTTGTTTTATGTATCACCCCACCTCACCTTTCCCGTTAAGCAGCCATAGTGTGTTTTCTGCATGTGTGACTCTGTTCTGTTTTGTAATTCAGTTCAAGTGTAACGGTTTTTACATTCCCTCTATAAGTGACACCTTATGAGAAGTGTCCTTTTCTGTGTGACTTATTTCACTTAGAATCGTCTTACCTAAATCCACTAATCATGCTGCTACTAGCCTTATGACATTGATTTCATGGCTGAGTGATATTCCATTGTACATAAGAACCACAACTTTTTTATCCATTTTTCGCTTTCCTGGGATATTTAAGGTGGAATGAAGTGGAGGTCCTTGTCAACAGAGCAGCCCTAAACTTTGGGGTGCTTGTGTCTTGCTGATTTTCAATTTTCCCACTTTATCCCCCCATGCGTGGAAGTGCCCTATGCTCTCTAAGCTGTGTTTTTTAGATGTTTCAGGACACACCGTACCCTTCTCCAGAGTGGCTGTTGGCAATTTACATCCCGCCCATCAGTGTAGCAAGGCTCCCATTTCTCCATGGCCTGTCCTGCATTTCTGGTTTTGACACTTTTTTCAGCATGGCCCTTTTGACCGATGGGAAGCGAGACTTCTTTGTAGCGCTGATTTGCCTTTCCAGGTTGCTTGGTTGGCCAAAAAGGGCGTATGCGTTTTTTCCTGAATATATTCAGGAAAAAACGCATACGCCCTTTTTGGCCAAGGGCATCATTGTCAACGTTTTGCCGCTTTTCATGTGCTTTAAAGGCGATTCGAATCTACCTCCTGAAATCTGTTTCCTGCAATTTTGCCTTGATTTCAAATCCTCTTCTTTGCCTTCCCTCAATATATTTGTGGACGAGAGTTATCATTTATAACTCTGCAGGTTTGTGAATTGCAGTGCCCAGAAGCTCCATTTTACAAGTCGCTTTTTTGGGAGCTGGCCGCAAAAGCGCAGGATGGCTTCAGGCCCTGTTCTGGTTCCGGGGGGCAGGCTGAGCCTGTGGTTAATTCTTCTTCCTGATGGGAAAATAGAGTGACCTGTGCCTGTCCCAACACCAGGAGCTAGTCTCTCATTGGTTCCCCATCTTCCCGTTCATCCTCAGGACAAATTGCAACCTGTACGGAACAGGAGGTTAAAGGTGCTGATGCTCCAAGAAGGGAGATTGCTAGTAAAGTGGCTGGAATGGCGAACCCGAGCACAAGGAGATGAGAAATGAGGTGCGTTTTAGAAACCTTTCCCCATCACACGGTGTACCATCTTCTGGGTTTCTCATGCATGTTTTCGATGTAGGAAGATGCCCTTGAACCTGGAGATTTGGGACCCATGCGATGGGTAGCACGCAGTATTACTTTAAAGGGTCTGCGTTTGCTCACCCAACCTCACCAAACCTCTCAGCCCCAAGAGTGTCCACCCTTATGTCTCATCCAGCTGTGGGTCTAGATATGGTCAATCCAGGTTGCATCACAGCCCCTGAACGAATTGTGTAAGAATTTCTCTCTCTTTCCCTGTCTTTGTTTCATGGGTTTTTAAAAGTAATTTATTTTTATAATGGGGTTTAGCTGCTTTTCACGGCTGTGTTTATGCCGCTTTACACCCACTTGACACACTAACAGAGAGATATCAATACATAGGTTTTAAGATTATTACTAGTCAGATATATTCTTGTGCGGTGAATCGGGCGTGTTGAGTCCAGTTCTCTGAGCAAGGAGTAGGTCTTGTCTATTACATATTGGGTTTATGGAATGGTATCTGAGCTAATTTGAAACTCTTGTTTTATGTATCACCCCACCTCACCTTTCCCGTTAAGCAGCCATAGTGTGTTTTCTGCATGTGTGACTCTGTTCTGTTTTGTAATTCAGTTCAAGTGTAACGGTTTTTACATTCCCTCTATAAGTGACACCTTATGAGAAGTGTCCTTTTCTGTGTGACTTATTTCACTTAGAATCGTCGTACCTAAATCCACTCATCATGCTGCTACTAGCCTTTTGACATTGATTTCATGGCTGAGTGATATTCCATTGTACATAAGGACCACAACTTTTTTATCCATTTTTCGCTTTCCTGGGATATTTAAGGTGGAATGAAGTGGAGGTCCTTGTCAACAGAGCAGCCCTAAAGTTTGGGGTGCTTGTGTCTTGCTGATTTTCAATTTTCCCACTTTATCCCCCCATGCGTGGAAGTGCCCTATGCTCTCTAAGCTGTGTTTTTTAGATGTTTCAGGACACACCGTACACTTCTCCAGAGTGGCTGTTGGCAATTTACATCCCGCCCATCAGTGTAGCAAGGCTCCCATTTCTCCATGGCCTGTCCTGCATTTCTGGTTTTGACACTTTTTTCAGCATGGCCCTTTTGACCGATGGGAAGCGAGACTTCTTTGTAGCGCTGATTTGCCTTTCCAGGTTGCTTGGTTGGCCAAAAAGGGCGTATGCGTTTTTTCCTGAATATATTCAGGAAAAAACGCATACGCCCTTTTTGGCCAAGGGCATCATTGTCAACGTTTTGCCGCTTTTCATGTGCTTTAAAGGCGATTCGAATCTACCTCCTGAAATCTGTTTCCTGCAATTTTGCCTTGATTTCAAATCCTCTTCTTTGCCTTCCCTCAATATATTTGTGGACGAGAGTTATCATTTATAACTCTGCAGGTTTGTGAATTGCAGTGCCCAGAAGCTCCATTTTACAAGTCGCTTTTTTGGGAGCTGGCCGCAAAAGCGCAGGATGGCTTCAGGCCCTGTTCTGGTTCCGGGGGGCAGGCTGAGCCTGTGGTTAATTCTTCTTCCTGATGGGAAAATAGAGTGACCTGTGCCTGTCCCAACACCAGGAGCTAGTCTCTCATTGGTTCCCCATCTTCCCGTTCATCCTCAGGACAAATTGCAACCTGTACGGAACAGGAGGTTAAAGGTGCTGATGCTCCAAGAAGGGAGATTGCTAGTAAAGTGGCTGGAATGGCGAACCCGAGCACAAGGAGATGAGAAATGAGGTGCGTTTTAGAAACCTTTCCCCATCACACGGTGTACCATCTTCTGGGTTTCTCATGCATGTTTTCGATGTAGGAAGATGCCCTTGAACCTGGAGATTTGGGACCCATGCGATGGGTAGCACGCAGTATTACTTTAAAGGGTCTGCGTTTGCTCACCCAACCTCACCAAACCTCTCAGCCCCAAGAGTGTCCACCCTTATGTCTCATCCAGCTGTGGGTCTAGATATGGTCAATCCAGGTTGCATCACAGCCCCTGAACGAATTGTGTAAGAATTTCTCTCTCTTTCCCTGTCTTTGTTTCATGGGTTTTTAAAAGTAATTTATTTTTATAATGGGGTTTAGCTGCTTTTCACGGCTGTGTTTATGCCGCTTTACACCCACTTGACACACTAACAGAGAGATATCAATACATAGGTTTTAAGATTATTACTAGTCAGATATATTCTTGTGCGGTGAATCGGGCGTGTTGAGTCCAGTTCTCTGAGCAAGGAGTAGGTCTTGTCTATTACATATTGGGTTTATGGAATGGTATCTGAGCTAATTTGAAACTCTTGTTTTATGTATCACCCCACCTCACCTTTCCCGTTAAGCAGCCATAGTGTGTTTTCTGCATGTGTGACTCTGTTCTGTTTTGTAATTCAGTTCAAGTGTAACGGTTTTTACATTCCCTCTATAAGTGACACCTTATGAGAAGTGTCCTTTTCTGTGTGACTTATTTCACTTAGAATCGTCGTACCTAAATCCACTCATCATGCTGCTACTAGCCTTTTGACATTGATTTCATGGCTGAGTGATATTCCATTGTACATAAGGACCACAACTTTTTTATCCATTTTTCGCTTTCCTGGGATATTTAAGGTGGAATGAAGTGGAGGTCCTTGTCAACAGAGCAGCCCTAAAGTTTGGGGTGCTTGTGTCTTGCTGATTTTCAATTTTCCCACTTTATCCCCCCATGCGTGGAAGTGCCCTATGCTCTCTAAGCTGTGTTTTTTAGATGTTTCAGGACACACCGTACACTTCTCCAGAGTGGCTGTTGGCAATTTACATCCCGCCCATCAGTGTAGCAAGGCTCCCATTTCTCCATGGCCTGTCCTGCATTTCTGGTTTTGACACTTTTTTCAGCATGGCCCTTTTGACCGATGGGAAGCGAGACTTCTTTGTAGCGCTGATTTGCCTTTCCAGGTTGCTTGGTTGGCCAAAAAGGGCGTATGCGTTTTTTCCTGAATATATTCAGGAAAAAACGCATACGCCCTTTTTGGCCAAGGGCATCATTGTCAACGTTTTGCCGCTTTTCATGTGCTTTAAAGGGGATTCGAATCTACCTCCTGAAATCTGTTTCCTGCAATTCTGCCTTGATTTCAAATCCTCTTCTTTGCCTTCCCTCAATATATTTGTGGACGAGAGTTATCATTTATAACTCTGCAGGTTTGTGAATTGCAGTGCCCTGAAGCTCCATTTTACAAGTCGCTTTTTTGGGAGCTGGCCGCAAAAGCGCAGGATGGCTTCAGGCCCTGTTCTGGTTCCGCGGGGCAGGCTGAGCCTGTGGTTAATTCTTCTTCCTGATGGGAAAATAGAGTGACCTGTGCCTGTCCCAACACCAAGAGCTAGTCTCTCATTGGTTCCCCATCTTCCCGTTCATCCTCAGGACAAATTGCAACCTGTACGGAACAGGAGGTTAAAGGTGCTGAGGCTCCAAGTAGGGAGATTGCTAGTAAAGTGGCTGGAATGGCGAACCCGAGCACAAGGAGATGAGAAATGAGGTGCGTTTTAGAAACCTTTCCCCATCACACGGTGTACCATCTTCTGGGTTTCTCATGCATGTTTTCGATGTAGGAAGATGCCCTTGAACCTGGAGATTTGGGACCCATGCGCTGGGTAGCACGCAGTATTACTTTAAAGGGTCTGCGTTTGCTCACCCAACCTCACCAAACCTCTCAGCCCCAAGAGTGTCCACCCCTATGTCTCATCCAGCTGTGGGTCTAGATATGGTCAATCCAGGTTGCATCACAGCCCCTGAACGAATTGTGTAAGAATTTCTCTCTCTTTCCCTGTCTTTGTTTCATGGGTTTTTAAAAGTAATTTATTTTTATAATGGGGTTTAGCTGCTTTTCACGGCTGTGTTTATGCCGCTTTACACCCACTTGACACACTAACAGAGAGATATCAATACATAGGTTTTAAGATTATTACTAGTCAGATATATTCTTGTGCGGTGAATCGGGCGTGTTGAGTCCAGTTCTCTGAGCAAGGAGTAGGTCTTGTCTATTACATATTGGGTTTATGGAACGGTATCTGAGCTAATTTGAAACTCTTGTTTTATGTATCACCCCACCTCACCTTTCCCGTTAAGCAGCCATAGTGTGTTTTCTGCATGTGTGACTCTGTTCTGTTTTGTAATTCAGTTCAAGTGTAACGGTTTTTACATTCCCTCTATAAGTGACACCTTATGAGAAGTGTCCTTTTCTGTGTGACTTATTTCACTTAGAATCGTCTTACCTAAATCCACTCATCATGCTGCTACTAGCCTTATGACATTGATTTCATGGCTGAGTGATATTCCATTGTACATAAGAACCACAACTTTTTTATCCATTTTTCGCTTTCCTGGGATATTTAAGGTGGAATGAAGTGGAGGTCCTTGTCAACAGAGCAGCCCTAAACTTTGGGGTGCTTGTGTCTTGCTGATTTTCAATTTTCCCACTTTATCCCCCCATGCGTGGAAGTGCCCTATGCTCTCTAAGCTGTGTTTTTTAGATGTTTCAGGACACACCGTACCCTTCTCCAGAGTGGCTGTTGGCAATTTACATCCCGCCCATCAGTGTAGCAAGGCTCCCATTTCTCCATGGCCTGTCCTGCATTTCTGGTTTTGACACTTTTTTCAGCATGGCCCTTTTGACCGATGGGAAGCGAGACTTCTTTGTAGCGCTGATTTGCCTTTCCAGGTTGCTTGGTTGGCCAAAAAGGGCGTATGCGTTTTTTCCTGAATATATTCAGGAAAAAACGCATACGCCCTTTTTGGCCAAGGGCATCATTGTCAACGTTTTGCCGCTTTTCATGTGCTTTAAAGGCGATTCGAATCTACCTCCTGAAATCTGTTTCCTGCAATTCTGCCTTGATTTCAAATCCTCTTCTTTGCCTTCCCTCAATATATTTGTGGACGAGAGTTATCATTTATAACTCTGCAGGTTTTTGAATTGCAGTGCCCAGAAGCTCCATTTTACAAGTCGCTTTTTTGGGAGCTGGCCGCAAAAGCGCAGGATGGCTTCAGGCCCTGTTCTGGTTCTGGGGGGCAGGCTGAGCCTGTGGTTAATTCTTCTTCCTGATGGGAAAATAGAGTGACCTGTGCCTGTCCCAACACCAAGAGCTAGTCTCTCATTGGTTCCCCATCTTCCCGTTCATCCTCAGGACAAAGTGCAACCTGTACGGAACAGGAGGTTAAAGGTGCTGATGCTCCAAGTAGGGAGATTGCTAGTAAAGTGGCTGGAATGGCGAACCCGAGCACAAGGAGATGAGAAATGAGGTGCGTTTTAGAAACCTTTCCCCATCACACGGTGTACCATCTTCTGGGTTTCTCATGCATGTTTTCGATGTAGGAAGATGCCCTTGAACCTGGAGATTTGGGACCCATGCGATGGGTAGCACGCAGTATTACTTTAAAGGGTCTGCGTTTGCTCACCCAACCTCACCAAACCTCTCAGCCCCAAGAGTGTCCACCCTTATGTCTCATCCAGCTGTGGGTCTAGATATGGTCAATCCAGGTTGCATCACAGCCCCTGAACGAATTGTGTAAGAATTTCTCTCTCTTTCCCTGTCTTTGTTTCATGGGTTTTTAAAAGTAATTTATTTTTATAATGGGGTTTAGCTGCTTTTCACGGCTGTGTTTATGCCGCTTTACACCCACTTGACACACTAACAGAGAGATATCAATACATAGGTTTTAAGATTATTACTAGTCAGATATATTCTTGTGCGGTGAATCGGGCGTGTTGAGTCCAGTTCTCTGAGCAAGGAGTAGGTCTTGTCTATTACATATTGGGTTTATGGAATGGTATCTGAGCTAATTTGAAACTCTTGTTTTATGTATCACCCCACCTCACCTTTCCCGTTAAGCAGCCATAGTGTGTTTTCTGCATGTGTGACTCTGTTCTGTTTTGTAATTCAGTTCAAGTGTAACGGTTTTTACATTCCCTCTATAAGTGACACCTTATGAGAAGTGTCCTTTTCTGTGTGACTTATTTCACTTAGAATCGTCGTACCTAAATCCACTCATCATGCTGCTACTAGCCTTATGACATTGATTTCATGGCTGAGTGATATTCCATTGTACATAAGGACCACAACTTTTTTATCCATTTTTCGCTTTCCTGGGATATTTAAGGTGGAATGAAGTGGAGGTCCTTGTCAACAGAGCAGCCCTAAAGTTTGGGGTGCTTGTGTCTTGCTGATTTTCAATTTTCCCACTTTATCCCCCCATGCGTGGAAGTGCCCTATGCTCTCTAAGCTGTGTTTTTTAGATGTTTCAGGACACACCGTACACTTCTCCAGAGTGGCTGTTGGCAATTTACATCCCGCCCATCAGTGTAGCAAGGCTCCCATTTCTCCATGGCCTGTCCTGCATTTCTGGTTTTGACACATTTTTCAGCATGGCCCTTTTGACCGATGGGAAGCGAGACTTCTTTGTAGCGCTGATTTGCCTTTCCAGGTTGCTTGGTTGGCCAAAAAGGGCGTATGCGTTTTTTCCTGAATATATTCAGGAAAAAACGCATACGCCCTTTTTGGCCAAGGGCATCATTGTCAACGTTTTGCCGCTTTTCATGTGCTTTAAAGGGGATTCGAATCTACCTCCTGAAATCTGTTTCCTGCAATTCTGCCTTGATTTCAAATCCTCTTCTTTGCCTTCCCTCAATATATTTGTGGACGAGAGTTATCATTTATAACTCTGCAGGTTTGTGAATTGCAGTGCCCTGAAGCTCCATTTTACAAGTCGCTTTTTTGGGAGCTGGCCGCAAAAGCGCAGGATGGCTTCAGGCCCTGTTCTGGTTCCGCGGGGCAGGCTGAGCCTGTGGTTAATTCTTCTTCCTGATGGGAAAATAGAGTGACCTGTGCCTGTCCCAACACCAAGAGCTAGTCTCTCATTGGTTCCCGTCTTCCCGTTCATTCTCAGGACAAATTGCAACCTGTACGGAACAGGAGGTTAAAGGTGCTGAGGCTCCAAGTAGGGAGATTGCTAGTAAAGTGGCTGGAATGGCGAACCCGAGCACAAGGAGATGAGAAATGAGGTGCGTTTTAGAAACCTTTCCCCATCACATGGTGTACCATCTTCTGGGTTTCTCATGCATGTTTTCGATGTAGGAAGATGCCCTTGAACCTGGAGATTTGGGACCCATGCGCTGGGTAGCACGCAGTATTACTTTAAAGGGTCTGCGTTTGCTCACCCAACCTCACCAAACCTCTCAGCCCCAAGAGTGTCCACCCCTATGTCTCATCCAGCTGTGGGTCTAGATATGGTCAATCCAGGTTGCATCACAGCCCCTGAACGAATTGTGTAAGAATTTCTCTCTCTTTCCCTGTCTTTGTTTCATGGGTTTTTAAAAGTAATTTATTTTTATAATGGGGTTTAGCTGCTTTTCACGGCTGTGTTTATGCCGCTTTACACCCACTTGACACACTAACAGAGAGATATCAATACATAGGTTTTAAGATTATTACTAGTCAGATATATTCTTGTGCGGTGAATCGGGCGTGTTGAGTCCAGTTCTCTGAGCAAGGAGTAGGTCTTGTCTATTACATATTGGGTTTATGGAACGGTATCTGAGCTAATTTGAAACTCTTGTTTTATGTATCACCCCACCTCACCTTTCCCGTTAAGCAGCCATAGTGTGTTTTCTGCATGTGTGACTCTGTTCTGTTTTGTAATTCAGTTCAAGTGTAACGGTTTTTACATTCCCTCTATAAGTGACACCTTATGAGAAGTGTCCTTTTCTGTGTGACTTATTTCACTTAGAATCGTCATACCTAAATCCACTCATCATGCTGCTACTAGCCTTATGACATTGATTTCATGGCTGAGTGATATTCCATTGTACATAAGGACCACAACTTTTTTATCCATTTTTTGCTTTCCTGGGATATTTAAGGTGGAATGAAGTGGAGGTCCTTGTCAACAGAGCAGCCCTAAACTTTGGGGTGCTTGTGTCTTGCTGATTTTCAATTTTCCCACTTTATCCCCCCATGCGTGGAAGTGCCCTATGCTCTCTAAGCTGTGTTTTTTAGATGTTTCAGGACACACCGTACACTTCTCCAGAGTGGCTGTTGGCAATTTACATCCCGCCCATCAGTGTAGCAAGGCTCCCATTTCTCCATGGCCTGTCCTGCATTTCTGGTTTTGACACTTTTTTCAGCATGGCCCTTTTGACCGATGGGAAGCGAGACTTCTTTGTAGCGCTGATTTGCCTTTCCAGGTTGCTTGGTTGGCCAAAAAGGGCGTATGCGTTTTTTCCTGAATATATTCAGGAAAAAACGCATACGCCCTTTTTGGCCAAGGGCATCATTGTCAACGTTTTGCCGCTTTTCATGTGCTTTAAAGGCGATTCGAATCTACCTCCTGAAATCTGTTTCCTGCAATTCTGCCTTGATTTCAAATCCTCTTCTTTGCCTTCCCTCAATATATTTGTGGACGAGAGTTATCATTTATAACTCTGCAGGTTTGTGAATTGCAGTGCCCAGAAGCTCCATTTTACAAGTCGCTTTTTTGGGAGCTGGCCGCAAAAGCGCAGGATGGCTTCAGGCCCTGTTCTGGTTCCGGGGGGCAGGCTGAGCCTGTGGTTAATTCTTCTTCCTGATGGGAAAATAGAGTGACCTGTGCCTGTCCCAACACCAAGAGCTAGTCTCTCATTGGTTCCCCATCTTCCCGTTCATCCGCAGGACAAATTGCAACCTGTACGGAACAGGAGGTTAAAGGTGCTGATGCTCCAAGTAGGGAGATTGCTAGTAAAGTGGCTGGAATGGCGAACCCGAGCACAAGGAGATGAGAAATGAGGTGCGTTTTAGAAACCTTTCCCCATCACACGGTGTACCATCTTCCGGGTTTCTCATGCATGTTTTCGATGTAGGAAGATGCCCTTGAACCTGGAGATTTGGGACCCATGCGATGGGTAGCACGCAGTATTACTTTAAAGGGTCTGCGTTTGCTCACCCAACCTCACCAAACCTCTCAGCCCCAAGAGTGTCCACCCTTATGTCTCATCCAGCTGTGGGTCTAGATATGGTCAATCCAGGTTGCATCACAGCCCCTGAACGAATTGTGTAAGAATTTCTCTCTCTTTCCCTGTCTTTGTTTCATGGGTTTTTAAAAGTAATTTATTTTTATAATGGGGTTTAGCTGCTTTTCACGGCTGTGTTTATGCCGCTTTACACCCACTTGACACACTAACAGAGAGATATCAATACATAGGTTTTAAGATTATTACTAGTCAGATATATTCTTGTGCGGTGAATCGGGCGTGTTGAGTCCAGTTCTCTGAGCAAGGAGTAGGTCTTGTCTATTACATATTGGGTTTATGGAATGGTATCTGAGCTAATTTGAAACTCTTGTTTTATGTATCACCCCACCTCACCTTTCCCGTTAAGCAGCCATAGTGTGTTTTCTGCATGTGTGACTCTGTTCTGTTTTGTAATTCAGTTCAAGTTTAACGGTTTTTACATTCCCTCTATAAGTGACACCTTATGAGAAGTGTCCTTTTCTGTGTGACTTATTTCACTTAGAATCGTCGTACCTAAATCCACTCATCATGCTGCTACTAGCCTTATGACATTGATTTCATGGCTGAGTGATATTCCATTGTACATAAGGACCACAACTTTTTTATCCATTTTTCGCTTTCCTGGGATATTTAAGGTGGAATGAAGTGGAGGTCCTTGTCAACAGAGCAGCCCTAAAGTTTGGGGTGCTTGTGTCTTGCTGATTTTCAATTTTCCCACTTTATCCCCCCATGCGTGGAAGTGCCCTATGCTCTCTAAGCTGTGTTTTTTAGATGTTTCAGGACACACCGTACACTTCTCCAGAGTGGCTGTTGGCAATTTACATCCCGCCCATCAGTGTAGCAAGGCTCCCATTTCTCCATGGCCTGTCCTGCATTTCTGGTTTTGACACTTTTTTCAGCATGGCCCTTTTGACCGATGGGAAGCGAGACTTCTTTGTAGCGCTGATTTGCCTTTCCAGGTTGCTTGGTTGGCCAAAAAGGGCGTATGCGTTTTTTCCTGAATATATTCAGGAAAAAACGCATACGCCCTTTTTGGCCAAGGGCATCATTGTCAACGTTTTGCCGCTTTTCATGTGCTTTAAAGGGGATTCGAATCTACCTCCTGAAATCTGTTTCCTGCAATTCTGCCTTGATTTCAAATCCTCTTCTTTGCCTTCCCTCAATATATTTGTGGACGAGAGTTATCATTTATAACTCTGCAGGTTTGTGAATTGCAGTGCCCTGAAGCTCCATTTTACAAGTCGCTTTTTTGGGAGCTGGCCGCAAAAGCGCAGGATGGCTTCAGGCCCTGTTCTGGTTCCGCGGGGCAGGCTGAGCCTGTGGTTAATTCTTCTTCCTGATGGGAAAATAGAGTGACCTGTGCCTGTCCCAACACCAAGAGCTAGTCTCTCATTGGTTCCCGTCTTCCCGTTCATTCTCAGGACAAATTGCAACCTGTACGGAACAGGAGGTTAAAGGTGCTGAGGCTCCAAGTAGGGAGATTGCTAGTAAAGTGGCTGGAATGGCGAACCCGAGCACAAGGAGATGAGAAATGAGGTGCGTTTTAGAAACCTTTCCCCATCACATGGTGTACCATCTTCTGGGTTTCTCATGCATGTTTTCGATGTAGGAAGATGCCCTTGAACCTGGAGATTTGGGACCCATGCGCTGGGTAGCACGCAGTATTACTTTAAAGGGTCTGCGTTTGCTCACCCAACCTCACCAAACCTCTCAGCCCCAAGAGTGTCCACCCCTATGTCTCATCCAGCTGTGGGTCTAGATATGGTCAATCCAGGTTGCATCACAGCCCCTGAACGAATTGTGTAAGAATTTCTCTCTCTTTCCCTGTCTTTGTTTCATGGGTTTTTAAAAGTAATTTATTTTTATAATGGGGTTTAGCTGCTTTTCACGGCTGTGTTTATGCCGCTTTACACCCACTTGACACACTAACAGAGAGATATCAATACATAGGTTTTAAGATTATTACTAGTCAGATATATTCTTGTGCGGTGAATCGGGCGTGTTGAGTCCAGTTCTCTGAGCAAGGAGTAGGTCTTGTCTATTACATATTGGGTTTATGGAACGGTATCTGAGCTAATTTGAAACTCTTGTTTTATGTATCACCCCACCTCACCTTTCCCGTTAAGCAGCCATAGTGTGTTTTCTGCATGTGTGACTCTGTTCTGTTTTGTAATTCAGTTCAAGTGTAACGGTTTTTACATTCCCTCTATAAGTGACACCTTATGAGAAGTGTCCTTTTCTGTGTGACTTATTTCACTTAGAATCGTCGTACCTAAATCCACTCATCATGCTGCTACTAGCCTTATGACATTGATTTCATGGCTGAGTGATATTCCATTGTACATAAGGACCACAACTTTTTTATCCATTTTTTGCTTTCCTGGGATATTTAAGGTGGAATGAAGTGGAGGTCCTTGTCAACAGAGCAGCCCTAAACTTTGGGGTGCTTGTGTCTTGCTGATTTTCAATTTTCCCACTTTATCCCCCCATGCGTGGAAGTGCCCTATGCTCTCTAAGCTGTGTTTTTTAGATGTTTCAGGACACACCGTACACTTCTCCAGAGTGGCTGTTGGCAATTTACATCCCGCCCATCAGTGTAGCAAGGCTCCCATTTCTCCATGGCCTGTCCTGCATTTCTGGTTTTGACACTTTTTTCAGCATGGCCCTTTTGACCGATGGGAAGCGAGACTTCTTTGTAGCGCTGATTTGCCTTTCCAGGTTGCTTGGTTGGCCAAAAAGGGCGTATGCGTTTTTTCCTGAATATATTCAGGAAAAAACGCATACGCCCTTTTTGGCCAAGGGCATCATTGTCAACGTTTTGCCGCTTTTCATGTGCTTTAAAGGCGATTCGAATCTACCTCCTGAAATCTGTTTCCTGCAATTCTGCCTTGATTTCAAATCCTCTTCTTTGCCTTCCCTCAATATATTTGTGGACGAGAGTTATCATTTATAACTCTGCAGGTTTGTGAATTGCAGTGCCCAGAAGCTCCATTTTACAAGTCGCTTTTTTGGGAGCTGGCCGCAAAAGCGCAGGATGGCTTCAGGCCCTGTTCTGGTTCCGGGGGGCAGGCTGAGCCTGTGGTTAATTCTTCTTCCTGATGGGAAAATAGAGTGACCTGTGCCTGTCCCAACACCAAGAGCTAGTCTCTCATTGGTTCCCCATCTTCCCGTTCATCCGCAGGACAAATTGCAACCTGTACGGAACAGGAGGTTAAAGGTGCTGATGCTCCAAGTAGGGAGATTGCTAGTAAAGTGGCTGGAATGGCGAACCCGAGCACAAGGAGATGAGAAATGAGGTGCGTTTTAGAAACCTTTCCCCATCACACGGTGTACCATCTTCCGGGTTTCTCATGCATGTTTTCGATGTAGGAAGATGCCCTTGAACCTGGAGATTTGGGACCCATGCGATGGGTAGCACGCAGTATTACTTTAAAGGGTCTGCGTTTGCTCACCCAACCTCACCAAACCTCTCAGCCCCAAGAGTGTCCACCCTTATGTCTCATCCAGCTGTGGGTCTAGATATGGTCAATCCAGGTTGCATCACAGCCCCTGAACGAATTGTGTAAGAATTTCTCTCTCTTTCCCTGTCTTTGTTTCATGGGTTTTTAAAAGTAATTTATTTTTATAATGGGGTTTAGCTGCTTTTCACGGCTGTGTTTATGCCGCTTTACACCCACTTGACACACTAACAGAGAGATATCAATACATAGGTTTTAAGATTATTACTAGTCAGATATATTCTTGTGCGGTGAATCGGGCGTGTTGAGTCCAGTTCTCTGAGCAAGGAGTAGGTCTTGTCTATTACATATTGGGTTTATGGAATGGTATCTGAGCTAATTTGAAACTCTTGTTTTATGTATCACCCCACCTCACCTTTCCCGTTAAGCAGCCATAGTGTGTTTTCTGCATGTGTGACTCTGTTCTGTTTTGTAATTCAGTTCAAGTTTAACGGTTTTTACATTCCCTCTATAAGTGACACCTTATGAGAAGTGTCCTTTTCTGTGTGACTTATTTCACTTAGAATCGTCGTACCTAAATCCACTCATCATGCTGCTACTAGCCTTATGACATTGATTTCATGGCTGAGTGATATTCCATTGTACATAAGGACCACAACTTTTTTATCCATTTTTCGCTTTCCTGGGATATTTAAGGTGGAATGAAGTGGAGGTCCTTGTCAACAGAGCAGCCCTAAAGTTTGGGGTGCTTGTGTCTTGCTATTTTTCAATTTTCCCACTTTATCCCCCCATGCGTGGAAGTGCCCTATGCTCTCTAAGCTGTGTTTTTTAGATGTTTCAGGACACACCGTACACTTCTCCAGAGTGGCTGTTGGCAATTTACATCCCGCCCATCAGTGTAGCAAGGCTCCCATTTCTCCATGGCCTGTCCTGCATTTCTGGTTTTGACACTTTTTTCAGCATGGCCCTTTTGACCGATGGGAAGCGAGACTTCTTTGTAGCGCTGATTTGCCTTTCCAGGTTGCTTGGTTGGCCAAAAAGGGCGTATGCGTTTTTTCCTGAATATATTCAGGAAAAAACGCATACGCCCTTTTTGGCCAAGGGCATCATTGTCAACGTTTTGCCGCTTTTCATGTGCTTTAAAGGGGATTCGAATCTACCTCCTGAAATCTGTTTCCTGCAATTCTGCCTTGATTTCAAATCCTCTTCTTTGCCTTCCCTCAATATATTTGTGGACGAGAGTTATCATTTATAACTCTGCAGGTTTGTGAATTGCAGTGCCCTGAAGCTCCATTTTACAAGTCGCTTTTTTGGGAGCTGGCCGCAAAAGCGCAGGATGGCTTCAGGCCCTGTTCTGGTTCCGCGGGGCAGGCTGAGCCTGTGGTTAATTCTTCTTCCTGATGGGAAAATAGAGTGACCTGTGCCTGTCCCAACACCAAGAGCTAGTCTCTCATTGGTTCCCGTCTTCCCGTTCATCCTCAGGACAAATTGCAACCTGTACGGAACAGGAGGTTAAAGGTGCTGAGGCTCCAAGTAGGGAGATTGCTAGTAAAGTGGCTGGAATGGCGAACCCGAGCACAAGGAGATGAGAAATGAGGTGCGTTTTAGAAACCTTTCCCCATCACACGGTGTACCATCTTCTGGGTTTCTCATGCATGTTTTCGATGTAGGAAGATGCCCTTGAACCTGGAGATTTGGGACCCATGCGCTGGGTAGCACGCAGTATTACTTTAAAGGGTCTGCGTTTGCTCACCCAACCTCACCAAACCTCTCAGCCCCAAGAGTGTCCACCCCTATGTCTCATCCAGCTGTGGGTCTAGATATGGTCAATCCAGGTTGCATCACAGCCCCTGAACGAATTGTGTAAGAATTTCTCTCTCTTTCCCTGTCTTTGTTTCATGGGTTTTTAAAAGTAATTTATTTTTATAATGGGGTTTAGCTGCTTTTCACGGCTGTGTTTATGCCGCTTTACACCCACTTGACACACTAACAGAGAGATATCAATACATAGGTTTTAAGATTATTACTAGTCAGATATATTCTTGTGCGGTGAATCGGGCGTGTTGAGTCCAGTTCTCTGAGCAAGGAGTAGGTCTTGTCTATTACATATTGGGTTTATGGAACGGTATCTGAGCTAATTTAAAACTCTTGTTTTATGTATCACCCCACCTCACCTTTCCCGTTAAGCAGCCATAGTGTGTTTTCTGCATGTGTGACTCTGTTCTGTTTTGTAATTCAGTTCAAGTGTAACGGTTTTTACATTCCCTCTATAAGTGACACCTTATGAGAAGTGTCCTTTTCTGTGTGACTTATTTCACTTAGAATCGTCGTACCTAAATCCACTCATCATGCTGCTACTAGCCTTATGACATTGATTTCATGGCTGAGTGATATTCCATTGTACATAAGGACCACCACTTCTTTATCCATTTTTCTCGTTCCTGGGATATTTAAGGTGTTATGAACTGGAGGTTCTTGTCAACAGAGCAGCCCTAAACTTTGGGGTGCTTGTGTCTTGGTGATTTTTAATTTTCCCTCTTTATCCCCCCATGCGTGGAAGTGCCCTATGCTCTCTAAGCTGTGTTTTTTAGATGTTTCAGGACACACCGTACACTTCTCCAGAGTGGCTGTTGGCAATTTACATCCCGCCCATCAGTGTAGCAAGGCTCCCATTTCTCCATGGCCTGTCCTGCATTTCTGGTTTTGACACTTTTTTCAGCATGGCCCTTTTGACCGATGGGAAGCGAGACTTCTTTGTAGCGCTGATTTGCCTTTCCAGGTTGCTTGGTTGGCCAAAAAGGGCGTATGCATTTTTTCCTGAATATATTCAGGAAAAAACGCATACGCCCTTTTTGGCCAAGGGCATCATTGTCAACGTTTTGCCGCTTTTCATGTGCTTTAAAGGCGATTCGAATCTACCTCCTGAAATCTGTTTCCTGCAATTCTGCCTTGATTTCAAATCCTCTTCTTTGCCTTCCCTCAATATATTTGTGGACGAGAGTTATCATTTATAACTCTGCAGGTTTGTGAATTGCAGTGCCCAGAAGCTCCATTTTACAACTCGCTTTTTTGGGAGGTGGCCGCAAAAGCGCAGGATGGCTTCAGGCCCTGTTCTGGTTCCGGGGGGCAGGCTGAGCCTGTGGTTAATTCTTCTTCCTGATGGGAAAATAGAGTGACCTGTGCCTGTCCCAACACCAAGAGCTAGTGTCTCATTGGTTCCCCATCTTCCCGTTCATCCTCAGGACAAATTGCAACCTGTACGGAACAGGAGGTTAAAGGTGCTGATGCTCCAAGTAGGGAGATTGCTAGTAAAGTGGCTGGAATGGCGAACCCGAGCACAAGGAGATGAGAAATGAGGTGCGTTTTAGAAACCTTTCCCCATCACACGGTGTACCATCTTCTGGGTTTCTCATGCATGTTTTCGATGTAGGAAGATGCCCTTGAACCTGGAGATTTGGGACCCATGCGATGGGTAGCACGCAGTATTACTTTAAAGGGTCTGTGTTTGCTCACCCAACCTCAGCAAACCTCTCAGCCCCAAGAGTGTCCACCCTTATGTCTCATCCAGCTGTGGGTCTAGATATGGTCAATCCAGGTTGCATCACAGCCCCTGAACGAATTGTGTAAGAATTTCTCTCTCTTTCCCTGTCTTTGTTTCATGGGTTTTTAAAAGTAATTTATTTTTATAATGGGGTTTAGCTGCTTTTCACGGCTGTGTTTATGCCGCTTTACACCCACTTGACACACTAACAGAGAGATATCAATACATAGGTTTTAAGATTATTACTAGTCAGATATATTCTTGTGCGGTGAATCGGGCGTGTTGAGTCCAGTTCTCTGAGCAAGGAGTAGGTCTTGTCTATTACATATTGGGTTTATGGAACGGTATCTGAGCTAATTTGAAACTCTTGTTTTATGTATCACCCCACCTCACCTTTCCCGTTAAGCAGCCATAGTGTGTTTTCTGCATGTGTGACTCTGTTCTGTTTTGTAATTCAGTTCAAGTGTAACGGTTTTTACATTCCCTCTATAAGTGACACCTTATGAGAAGTGTCCTTTTCTGTGTGACTTATTTCACTTAGAATCGTCGTACCTAAATCCACTCATCATGCTGCTACTAGCCTTATGACATTGATTTCATGGCTGAGTGATATTCCATTGTACATAAGGACCACCACTTCTTTATCCATTTTTCTCGTTCCTGGGATATTTAAGGTGTTATGAACTGGAGGTTCTTGTCAACAGAGCAGCCCTAAACTTTGGGGTGCTTGTGTCTTGCTGATTTTTAATTTTCCCTCTTTATCCCCCCATGCGTGGAAGTGCCCTATGCTCTCTAAGCTGTGTTTTTTAGATGTTTCAGGACACACCGTACACTTCTCCAGAGTGGCTGTTGGCAATTTACATCCCGCCCATCAGTGTAGCAAGGCTCCCATTTCTCCATGGCCTGTCCTGCATTTCTGGTTTTGACACTTTTTTCAGCATGGCCCTTTTGACCGATGGGAAGCGAGACTTCTTTGTAGCGCTGATTTGCCTTTCCAGGTTGCTTGGTTGGCCAAAAAGGGCGTATGCATTTTTTCCTGAATATATTCAGGAAAAAACGCATACGCCCTTTTTGGCCAAGGGCATCATTGTCAACGTTTTGCCGCTTTTCATGTGCTTTAAAGGCGATTCGAATCTACCTCCTGAAATCTGTTTCCTGCAATTCTGCCTTGATTTCAAATCCTCTTCTTTGCCTTCCCTCAATATATTTGTGGACGAGAGTTATCATTTATAACTCTGCAGGTTTGTGAATTGCAGTGCCCAGAAGCTCCATTTTACAACTCGCTTTTTTGGGAGGTGGCCGCAAAAGCGCAGGATGGCTTCAGGCCCTGTTCTGGTTCCGGGGGGCAGGCTGAGCCTGTGGTTAATTCTTCTTCCTGATAGGAAAATAGAGTGACCTGTGCCTGTCCCAACACCAAGAGCTAGTGTCTCATTGGTTCCCCATCTTCCCGTTCATCCTCAGGACAAATTGCAACCTGTACGGAACAGGAGGTTAAAGGTGCTGATGCTCCAAGTAGGGAGATTGCTAGTAAAGTGGCTGGAATGGCGAACCCGAGCACAAGGAGATGAGAAATGAGGTGCGTTTTAGAAACCTTTCCCCATCACACGGTGTACCATCTTCTGGGTTTCTCATGCATGTTTTCGATGTAGGAAGATGCCCTTGAACCTGGAGATTTGGGACCCATGCGATGGGTAGCACGCAGTATTACTTTAAAGGGTCTGTGTTTGCTCACCCAACCTCAGCAAACCTCTCAGCCCCAAGAGTGTCCACCCTTATGTCTCATCCACCTGTGGGTCTAGATATGGTCAATCCAGGTTGCATCACAGCCCCTGAACGAATTGTGTAAGAATTTCTCTCTCTTTCCCTGTCTTTGTTTCATGGGTTTTTAAAAGTAATTTATTTTTATAATGGGGTTTAGCTGCTTTTCACGGCTGTGTTTATGCCGCTTTACACCCACTTGACACACTAACAGAGAGATATCAATACATAGGTTTTAAGATTATTACTAGTCAGATATATTCTTGTGCGGTGAATCGGGCGTGTTGAGTCCAGTTCTCTGAGCAAGGAGTAGGTCTTGTCTATTACATATTGGGTTTATGGAACGGTATCTGAGCTAATTTGAAACTCTTGTTTTATGTATCACCCCACCTCACCTTTCCCGTTAAGCAGCCATAGTGTGTTTTCTGCATGTGTGACTCTGTTCTGTTTTGTAATTCAGTTCAAGTGTAACGGTTTTTACATTCCCTCTATAAGTGACACCTTATGAGAAGTGTCCTTTTCTGTGTGACTTATTTCACTTAGAATCGTCTTACCTAAATCCACTCATCATGCTGCTACTAGCCTTATGACATTGATTTCATGGCTGAGTGATATTCCATTGTACATAAGGACCACAACTTTTTTATCCATTTTTCGCTTTCCTGGGATATTTAAGGTGGAATGAAGTGGAGGTCCTTGTCAACAGAGCAGCCCTAAACTTTGGGGTGCTTGTGTCTTGCTGATTTTCAATTTTCCCACTTTATCCCCCCATGCGTGGAAATGCCCTATGCTCTCTAAGCTGTGTTTTTTAGATGTTTCAGGACACACCGTACACTTCTCCAGAGTGGCTGTTGGCAATTTACATCCCGCCCATCAGTGTAGCAAGGCTCCCATTTCTCCATGGCCTGTCCTGCATTTCTGGTTTTGACACTTTTTTCAGCATGGCCCTTTTGACCGATGGGAAGCGAGACTTCTTTGTAGCGCTGATTTGCCTTTCCAGGTTGCTTGGTTGGCCAAAAAGGGCGTATGCGTTTTTTCCTGAATATATTCAGGAAAAAACGCATACGCCCTTTTTGGCCAAGGGCATCATTGTCAACGTTTTGCCGCTTTTCATGTGCTTTAGAGGCGATTCGAATCTACCTCCTGAAATCTGTTTCCTGCAATTCTGCCTTGATTTCAATTCCTCGTCTTTGCCTTCCCTCAATATATTTGTGGACGAGAGTTATCATTTATAACTGTGCAGGTTTGTGAATTGCAGTGCCCTGAAGCTCCATTTTACAACTCGCTTTTTCGGGAGCTGGCCGCAAAAGCGCAGGATGGCTTCAGGCCCTGTTCTGGTTCCGGGGGGCAGGCTGAGCCTGTGGTTAATTCTTCTTCCTGATGGGAAAATAGAGTGACCTGTGCCTGTCCCAACACCAAGAGCTAGTCTCTCATTGGTTCCCCGTTTTCCCTTTCATCCTCAGGACAAATTGCAACCTGTACGGAACAGGAGGTTAAAGGTGCTGAGGCTCCAAGTAGGGAGATTGCTAGTAAAGTGGCTGGAATGGCGAACCCGAGCACAAGGAGATGAGAAATGAGGTGCGTTTTAGAAACCTTTCCCCATCACACGGTGTACCATCTTCTGGGTTTCTCATGCATGTTTTCGATGTAGGAAGATGCCCTTGAACCTGGAGATTTGGGACCCATGCGATGAGTAGCACGCAGTATTACTTTAAAGGGTCTGCATTTGCTCACCCAACCTCACCAAACCTCTCAGCCCCAAGAGTGTCCACCCTTATGTCTCATCCAGCTCTGGGTCTAGATATGGTCAATCCAGGTTGCATCACAGCCCCTGAACGAATTGTGTAAGAATTTCTCTCTCTTTCCCTGTCTTTGTTTCATGGGTTTTTAAAAGTAATTTATTTTTATAATGGGGTTTAGCTGCTTTTCACGGCTGTGTTTATGCCGCTTTACACCCACTTGACACACTAACAGAGAGATATCAATACATAGGCTTTAAGATTATTACTAGTCAGATATATTCTTGTGCGGTGAATCGGGCGTGTTGAGTCCAGTTCTCTGAGCAAGGAGTAGGTCTTGTCTATTACATATTGGGTTTATGGAACGGTATCTGAGCTAATTTAAAACTCTTGTTTTATGTATCACCCCACCTCACCTTTCCCGTTAAGCAGCCATAGTGTGTTTTCTGCATGTGTGACTCTGTTCTGTTTTGTAATTCAGTTCAAGTGTAACGGTTTTTACATTCCCTCTATAAGTGACACCTTATGAGAAGTGTCCTTTTTGTGTGACTTATTTCACTTAGAATCGTCGTACCGAAATCCACTCATCATGCTGCTACTAGCCTTATGACATTGATTTCATGGCTGAGTGATATTCCATTGTACATAAGGACCACCACTTCTTTATCCATTTTTCTCGTTCCTGGGATATTTAAGGTGTTATGAACTGGAGGTTCTTGTCAACAGAGCAGCCCTAAACTTTGGGGTGCTTGTGTCTTGCTGATTTTTAATTTTCCCTCTTTATCCCCCCATGCGTGGAAGTGCCCTATGCTCTCTAAGCTGTGTTTTTTAGATGTTTCAGGACACACCGTACACTTCTCCAGAGTGGCTGTTGGCAATTTACATCCCGCCCATCAGTGTAGCAAGGCTCCCATTTCTCCATGGCCTGTCCTGCATTTCTGGTTTTGACACTTTTTTCAGCATGGCCCTTTTGACCGATGGGAAGCGAGACTTCTTTGTAGCGCTGATTTGCCTTTCCAGGTTGCTTGGTTGGCCAAAAAGGGCGTATGCATTTTTTCCTGAATATATTCAGGAAAAAACGCATACGCCCTTTTTGGCCAAGGGCATCATTGTCAACGTTTTGCCGCTTTTCATGTGCTTTAAAGGCGATTCGAATCTACCTCCTGAAATCTGTTTCCTGCAATTCTGCCTTGATTTCAAATCCTCTTCTTTGCCTTCCCTCAATATATTTGTGGACGAGAGTTATCATTTATAACTCTGCAGGTTTGTGAATTGCAGTGCCCAGAAGCTCCATTTTACAACTCGCTTTTTTGGGAGGTGGCCGCAAAAGCGCAGGATGGCTTCAGGCCCTGTTCTGGTTCCGGGGGGCAGGCTGAGCCTGTGGTTAATTCTTCTTCCTGATGGGAAAATAGAGTGACCTGTGCCTGTCCCAACACCAAGAGCTAGTCTCTCATTGGTTCCGTGTCTTCCCGTTCATCCTCAGGACAAATTGCAACCTGTACGGAACAGGAGGTTAAAGGTGCTGATGCTCCAAGTAGGGAGATTGCTAGTAAAGTGGCTGGAATGGCGAACCCGAGCACAAGGAGATGAGAAATGAGGTGCGTTTTAGAAACCTTTCCCCATCACACGGTGTACCATCTTCTGGGTTTCTCATGCATGTTTTCGATGTAGGAAGATGCCCCTGAACCTGCAGATTTGGGACCCATGCGATGGGTAGCACGCAGTATTACTTTAAAGGGTCTGCGTTTGCTCACCCAACCTCACCAAACCTCTCAGCCCCAAGAGTGTCCACCCTTATGTCTCATCCAGCTGTGGGTCTAGATATGGTCAATCCAGGTTGCATCACAGCCCCTGAACGAATTGTGTAAGAATTTCTCTCTCTTTCCCTGTCTTTGTTTCATGGGTTTTTAAAAGTAATTTATTTTTATAATGGGGTTTAGCTGCTTTTCACGGCTGTGTTTATCCCGCTTTACACCCACTTGACACACTAACAGAGAGATATCAATACATAGGTTTTAAGATTATTACTAGTCAGATATATTCTTGTGCGGTGAATCGGGCGTGTTGAGTCCAGTTCTCTGAGCAAGGAGTAGGTCTTGTCTATTACATATTGGGTTTATGGAACGGTATCTGAGCTAATTTGAAACTCTTGTTTTATGTATCACCCCACCTCACCTTTCCCGTTAAGCAGCCATAGTGTGTTTTCTGCATGTGTGACTCTGTTCTGTTTTGTAATTCAGTTCAAGTGTAACGGTTTTTACATTCCCTCTATAAGTGACACCTTATGAGAAGTGTCCTTTTCTGTGTGACTTATTTCACTTAGAATCGTCGTACCTAAATCCACTCATCATGCTGCTACTAGCCTTATGACATTGATTTCATGGCTGAGTGATATTCCATTGTACATAAGGACCACAACTTTTTTATCCATTTTTCGCTTTCCTGGGATATTTAAGGTGGAATGAAGTGGAGGTCCTTGTCAACAGAGCAGCCCTAAACTTTGGGGTGCTTGTGTCTTGCTGATTTTCAATTTTCCCACTTTATCCCCCCATGCGTGGAAGTGCCCTATGCTCTCTAAGCTGTGTTTTTTAGATGTTTCAGGACACACCGTACACTTCTCCAGAGTGGCTGTTGGCAATTTACATCCCGCCCATCAGTGTAGCAAGGCTCCCATTTCTCCATGGCCTGTCCTGCATTTCTGGTTTTGACACTTTTTTCAGCATGGCCCTTTTGACCGATGGGAAGCGAGACTTCTTTGTAGCGCTGATTTGCCTTTCCAGGTTGCTTGGTTGGCCAAAAAGGGCGTATGCGTTTTTTCCTGAATATATTCAGGAAAAAACGCATACGCCCTTTTTGGCCAAGGGCATCATTGTCAACGTTTTGCCGCTTTTCATGTGCTTTAGAGGCGATTCGAATCTACCTCCTGAAATCTGTTTCCTGCAATTCTGCCTTGATTTCAATTCCTCGTCTTTGCCTTCCCTCAATATATTTGTGGACGAGAGTTATCATTTATAACTGTGCAGGTTTGTGAATTGCAGTGCCCTGAAGCTCCATTTTACAACTCGCTTTTTCGGGAGCTGGCCGCAAAAGCGCAGGATGGCTTCAGGCCCTGTTCTGGTTCCGGGGGGCAGGCTGAGCCTGTGGTTAATTCTTCTTCCTGATGGGAAAATAGAGTGACCTGTGCCTGTCCCAACACCAAGAGCTAGTCTCTCATTGGTTCCCCGTTTTCCCGTTCATCCTCAGGACAAATTGCAACCTGTACGGAACAGGAGGTTAAAGGTGCTGAGGCTCCAAGTAGGGAGATTGCTAGTAAAGTGGCTGGAATGGCGAACCCGAGCACAAGGAGATGAGAAATGAGGTGCGTTTTAGAAACCTTTCCCCATCACACGGTGTACCATCTTCTGGGTTTCTCATGCATGTTTTCGATGTAGGAAGATGCCCCTGAACCTGCAGATTTGGGACCCATGCGATGGGTAGCACGCAGTATTACTTTAAAGGGTCTGCGTTTGCTCACCCAACCTCACCAAACCTCTCAGCCCCAAGAGTGTCCACCCTTATGTCTCATCCAGCTGTGGGTCTAGATATGGTCAATCCAGGTTGCATCACAGCCCCTGAACGAATTGTGTAAGAATTTCTCTCTCTTTCCCTGTCTTTGTTTCATGGGTTTTTAAAAGTAATTTATTTTTATAATGGGGTTTAGCTGCTTTTCACGGCTGTGTTTATGCCGCTTTACACCCACTTGACACACTAACAGAGAGATATCAATACATAGGTTTTAAGATTATTACTAGTCAGATATATTCTTGTGCGGTGAATCGGGCGTGTTGAGTCCAGTTCTCTGAGCAAGGAGTAGGTCTTGTCTATTACATATTGGGTTTATGGAACGGTATCTGAGCTAATTTGAAACTCTTGTTTTATGTATCACCCCACCTCACCTTTCCCGTTAAGCAGCCATAGTGTGTTTTCTGCATGTGTGACTCTGTTCTGTTTTGTAATTCAGTTCAAGTGTAACGGTTTTTACATTCCCTCTATAAGTGACACCTTATGAGAAGTGTCCTTTTCTGTGTGACTTATTTCACTTAGAATCGTCGTACCTAAATCCACTCATCATGCTGCTACTAGCCTTATGACATTGATTTCATGGCTGAGTGATATTCCATTGTACATAAGGACCACAACTTTTTTATCCATTTTTCGCTTTCCTGGGATATTTAAGGTGGAATGAAGTGGAGGTCCTTGTCAACAGAGCAGCCCTAAACTTTGGGGTGCTTGTGTCTTGCTGATTTTCAATTTTCCCACTTTATCCCCCCATGCGTGGAAGTGCCCTATGCTCTCTAAGCTGTGTTTTTTAGATGTTTCAGGACACACCGTACACTTCTCCAGAGTGGCTGTTGGCAATTTACATCCCGCCCATCAGTGTAGCAAGGCTCCCATTTCTCCATGGCCTGTCCTGCATTTCTGGTTTTGACACTTTTTTCAGCATGGCCCTTTTGACCGATGGGAAGCGAGACTTCTTTGTAGCGCTGATTTGCCTTTCCAGGTTGCTTGGTTGGCCAAAAAGGGCGTATGCGTTTTTTCCTGAATATATTCAGGAAAAAACGCATACGCCCTTTTTGGCCAAGGGCATCATTGTCAACGTTTTGCCGCTTTTCATGTGCTTTAGAGGCGATTCGAATCTACCTCCTGAAATCTGTTTCCTGCAATTCTGCCTTGATTTCAATTCCTCGTCTTTGCCTTCCCTCAATATATTTGTGGACGAGAGTTATCATTTATAACTGTGCAGGTTTGTGAATTGCAGTGCCCTGAAGCTCCATTTTACAACTCGCTTTTTCGGGAGCTGGCCGCAAAAGCGCAGGATGGCTTCAGGCCCTGTTCTGGTTCCGGGGGGCAGGCTGAGCCTGTGGTTAATTCTTCTTCCTGATGGGAAAATAGAGTGACCTGTGCCTGTCCCAACACCAAGAGCTAGTCTCTCATTGGTTCCCCGTTTTCCCGTTCAACCTCAGGACAAATTGCAACCTGTACGGAACAGGAGGTTAAAGGTGCTGAGGCTCCAAGTAGGGAGATTGCTAGTAAAGTGGCTGGAATGGCGAACCCGAGCACAAGGAGATGAGAAATGAGGTGCGTTTTAGAAACCTTTCCCCATCACACGGTGTACCATCTTCTGGGTTTCTCATGCATGTTTTCGATGTAGGAAGATGCCCTTGAACCTGGAGATTTGGGACCCATGCGATGAGTAGCAAGCAGTATTACTTTAAAGGGTCTGCATTTGCTCACCCAACCTCACCAAACCTCTCAGCCCCAAGAGTGTCCACCCTTATGTCTCATCCAGCTCTGGGTCTAGATATGGTCAATCCAGGTTGCATCACAGCCCCTGAACGAATTGTGTAAGAATTTCTCTCTCTTTCCCTGTCTTTGTTTCATGGGTTTTTAAAAGTAATTTATTTTTATAATGGGGTTTAGCTGCTTTTCACGGCTGTGTTTATGCCGCTTTACACCCACTTGACACACTAACAGAGAGATATCAATACATAGGTTTTAAGATTATTACTAGTCAGATATATTCTTGTGCGGTGAATCGGGCGTGTTGAGTCCAGTTCTCTGAGCAAGGAGTAGGTCTTGTCTATTACATATTGGGTTTATGGAACGGTATCTGAGCTAATTTAAAACTCTTGTTTTATGTATCACCCCACCTCACCTTTCCCGTTAAGCAGCCATAGTGTGTTTTCTGCATGTGTGACTCTGTTCTGTTTTGTAATTCAGTTCAAGTGTAACGGTTTTTACATTCCCTCTATAAGTGACACCTTATGAGAAGTGTCTTTTTCTGTGTGACTTATTTCACTTAGAATCGTCGTACCTAAATCCACTCATCATGCTGCTACTAGCCTTATGACATTGATTTCATGGCTGAGTGATATTCCATTGTACATAAGGACCACAACTTTTTTATCCATTTTTTGCTTTCCTGGGATATTTAAGGTGGAATGAAGTGGAGGTCCTTGTCAACAGAGCAGCCCTAAACTTTGGGGTGCTTGTGTCTTGCTGATTTTCAATTTTCCCACTTTATCCCCCCATGCGTGGAAGTGCCCTATGCTCTCTAAGCTGTGTTTTTTAGATGTTTCAGGACACACCGTACCCTTCTCCAGAGTGGCTGTTGGCAATTTACATCCCGCCCATCAGTGTAGCAAGGCTCCCATTTCTCCATGGCCTGTCCTGCATTTCTGGTTTTGACACTTTTTTCAGCATGGCCCTTTTGACCGATGGGAAGCGAGACTTCTTTGTAGCGCTGATTTGCCTTTCCAGGTTGCTTGGTTGGCCAAAAAGGGCGTATGCGTTTTTTCCTGAATATATTCAGGAAAAAACGCATACGCCCTTTTTGGCCAAGGGCATCATTGTCAACGTTTTGCCGCTTTTCATGTGCTTTAAAGGCGATTCGAATCTACCTCCTGAAATCTGTTTCCTGCAATTCTGCCTTGATTTCAAATCCTCTTCTTTGCCTTCCCTCAATATATTTGTGGACGAGAGTTATCATTTATAACTCTGCAGGTTTGTGAATTGCAGTGCCCAGAAGCTCCATTTTACAAGTCGCTTTTTTGGGAGCTGGCCGCAAAAGCGCAGGATGGCTTCAGGCCCTGTTCTGGTTCCGGGGGGCAGGCTGAGCCTGTGGTTAATTCTTCTTCCTGATGGGAAAATAGAGTGACCTGTGCCTGTCCCAACACCAAGAGCTAGTCTCTCATTGGTTCCCCATCTTCCCGTTCATCCTCAGGACAAATTGCAACCTGTACGGAACAGGAGGTTAAAGGTGCTGATGCTCCAAGAAGGGAGATTGCTAGTAAAGTGGCTGGAATGGCGAACCCGAGCACAAGGAGATGAGAAATGAGGTGCGTTTTAGAAACCTTTCCCCATCACACGGTGTACCATCTTCTGGGTTTCTCATGCATGTTTTCGATGTAGGAAGATGCCCTTGAACCTGGAGATTTGGGACCCATGCGATGGGTAGCACGCAGTATTACTTTAAAGGGTCTGCGTTTGCTCACCCAACCTCACCAAACCTCTCAGCCCCAAGAGTGTCCACCCTTATGTCTCATCCAGCTGTGGGTCTAGATATGGTCAATCCAGGTTGCATCACAGCCCCTGAACGAATTGTGTAAGAATTTCTCTCTCTTTCCCTGTCTTTGTTTCATGGGTTTTTAAAAGTAATTTATTTTTATAATGGGGTTTAGCTGCTTTTCACGGCTGTGTTTATGCCGCTTTACACCCACTTGACACACTAACAGAGAGATATCAATACATAGGTTTTAAGATTATTACTAGTCAGATATATTCTTGTGCGGTGAATCGGGCGTGTTGAGTCCAGTTCTCTGAGCAAGGAGTAGGTCTTGTCTATTACATATTGGGTTTATGGAACGGTATCTGAGCTAATTTAAAACTCTTGTTTTATGTATCACCCCACCTCACCTTTCCCGTTAAGCAGCCATAGTGTGTTTTCTGCATGTGTGACTCTGTTCTGTTTTGTAATTCAGTTCAAGTGTAACGGTTTTTACATTCCCTCTATAAGTGACACCTTATGAGAAGTGTCTTTTTCTGTGTGACTTATTTCACTTAGAATCGTCGTACCTAAATCCACTCATCATGCTGCTACTAGCCTTATGACATTGATTTCATGGCTGAGTGATATTCCATTGTACATAAGGACCACCACTTCTTTATCCATTTTTCTCGTTCCTGGGATATTTAAGGTGTTATGAACTGGAGGTTCTTGTCAACAGAGCAGCCCTAAACTTTGGGGTGCTTGTGTCTTGCTGATTTTTAATTTTCCCTCTTTATCCCCCCATGCGTGGAAGTGCCCTATGCTCTCTAAGCTGTGTTTTTTAGCTGTTTCAGGACACACCGTACACTTCTCCAGAGTGGCTGTTGGCAATTTACATCCCGCCCATCAGTGTAGCAAGGCTCCCATTTCTCCATGGCCTGTCCTGCATTTCTGGTTTTGACACTTTTTTCAGCATGGCCCTTTTGACCGATGGGAAGCGAGACTTCTTTGTAGCGCTGATTTGCCTTTCCAGGTTGCTTGGTTGGCCAAAAAGGGCGTATGCATTTTTTCCTGAATATATTCAGGAAAAAACGCATACGCCCTTTTTGGCCAAGGGCATCATTGTCAACGTTTTGCCGCTTTTCATGTGCTTTAAAGGCGATTCGAATCTACCTCCTGAAATCTGTTTCCTGCAATTCTGCCTTGATTTCAAATCCTCTTCTTTGCCTTCCCTCAATATATTTGTGGACGAGAGTTATCATTTATAACTCTGCAGGTTTGTGAATTGCAGTGCCCAGAAGCTCCATTTTACAACTCGCTTTTTTGGGAGGTGGCCGCAAAAGCGCAGGATGGCTTCAGGCCCTGTTCTGGTTCCGGGGGGCAGGCTGAGCCTGTGGTTAATTCTTCTTCCTGATGGGAAAATAGAGTGACCTGTGCCTGTCCCAACACCAAGAGCTAGTCTCTCATTGGTTCCGTGTCTTCCCGTTCATCCTCAGGACAAATTGCAACCTGTACGGAACAGGAGGTTAAAGGTGCTGATGCTCCAAGTAGGGAGATTGCTAGTAAAGTGGCTGGAATGGCGAACCCGAGCACAAGGAGATGAGAAATGAGGTGCGTTTTAGAAACCTTTCCCCATCACACGGTGTACCATCTTCTGGGTTTCTCATGCATGTTTTCGATGTAGGAAGATGCCCCTGAACCTGCAGATTTGGGACCCATGCGATGGGTAGCACGCAGTATTACTTTAAAGGGTCTGCGTTTGCTCACCCAACCTCACCAAACCTCTCAGCCCCAAGAGTGTCCACCCTTATGTCTCATCCAGCTGTGGGTCTAGATATGGTCAATCCAGGTTGCATCACAGCCCCTGAACGAATTGTGTAAGAATTTCTCTCTCTTTCCCTGTCTTTGTTTCATGGGTTTTTAAAAGTAATTTATTTTTATAATGGGGTTTAGCTGCTTTTCACGGCTGTGTTTATGCCGCTTTACACCCACTTGACACACTAACAGAGAGATATCAATACATAGGTTTTAAGATTATTACTAGTCAGATATATTCTTGTGCGGTGAATCGGGCGTGTTGAGTCCAGTTCTCTGAGCAAGGAGTAGGTCTTGTCTATTACATATTGGGTTTATGGAACGGTATCTGAGCTAATTTGAAACTCTTGTTTTATGTATCACCCCACCTCACCTTTCCCGTTAAGCAGCCATAGTGTGTTTTCTGCATGTGTGACTCTGTTCTGTTTTGTAATTCAGTTCAAGTGTAACGGTTTTTACATTCCCTCTATAAGTGACACCTTATGAGAAGTGTCCTTTTCTGTGTGACTTATTTCACTTAGAATCGTCGTACCTAAATCCACTCATCATGCTGCTACTAGCCTTATGACATTGATTTCATGGCTGAGTGATATTCCATTGTACATAAGGACCACAACTTTTTTATCCATTTTTTGCTTTCCTGGGATATTTAAGGTGGAATGAAGTGGAGGTCCTTGTCAACAGAGCAGCCCTAAACTTTGGGGTGCTTGTGTCTTGCTGATTTTCAATTTTCCCACTTTATCCCCCCATGCGTGGAAGTGCCCTATGCTCTCTAAGCTGTGTTTTTTAGATGTTTCAGGACACACCGTACACTTCTCCAGAGTGGCTGTTGGCAATTTACATCCCGCCCATCAGTGTAGCAAGGCTCCCATTTCTCCATGGCCTGTCCTGCATTTCTGGTTTTGACACTTTTTTCAGCATGGCCCTTTTGACCGATGGGAAGCGAGACTTCTTTGTAGCGCTGATTTGCCTTTCCAGGTTGCTTGGTTGGCCAAAAAGGGCGTATGCGTTTTTTCCTGAATATATTCAGGAAAAAACGCATACGCCCTTTTTGGCCAAGGGCATCATTGTCAACGTTTTGCCGCTTTTCATGTGCTTTAAAGGCGATTCAAATCTACCTCCTGAAATCTGTTTCCTGAAATTCTGCCTTGATTTGAAATCCTCTTCTTTGTCTTCCCTCAATATATTTGTGGACGAGAGTTATCATTTATAACTCTGCAGGTTTGTGAATTGCAGTGCCCTGAAGCTCCATTTTACAAGTCGCTTTTTTGGGAGGTGGCCGCAAAAGCGCAGGATGGCTTCAGGCCCTGTTCTGGTTCCGGGGGGCAGGCTGAGCCTGTGGTTAATTCTTCTTCCTGATGGGAAAATAGAGTGACCTGTGCCTGTCCCAACACCAAGAGCTAGTCTCTCATTGGTTCCCGTCTTCCCGTTCATCCTCAGGACAAATTGCAACCTGTACGGAACAGGAGGTTTAAGGTGCTGAGGCTCCAAGTAGGGAGATTGCTAGTAAAGTGGCTGGAATGGCGAACCCGAGCACAAGGAGATGAGAAATGAGGTGCGTTTTAGAAACCTTTCCCCATCACACGGTGTACCATCTTCTGGGTTTCTCATGCATGTTTTCGATGTAGGAAGATGCCCTTGAACCTGGAGATTTGGGGCCCATGCGCTAGGTAGCACGCAGTATTACTTTAAAGGGTCTGCGTTTGCTCACCCAACCTCACCAAACCCCTCAGCCCCAAGAGTGTCCACCCCTATGTCTCATCCAGCTGTGGGTCTAGATATGGTCAATCCAGGTTGCATCACAGCCCCTGAACGAATTGTGTAAGAATTTCTCTCTCTTTCCCTGTCTTTGTTTCATGGGTTTTTAAAAGTAATTTATTTTTATAATGGGGTTTAGCTGCTTTTCACGGCTGTGTTTATGCCGCTTTACACCCACTTGACACACTAACAGAGAGATATCAATACATAGGTTTTAAGATTATAACTAGTCAGATATATTCTTGTGCGGTGAATCGGGCGTGTTGAGTCCAGTTCTCTGAGCAAGGAGTAGGTCTTGTCTATTACATATTGGGATTATGGAACGGTATCTGAGCTAATTTGAAACTCTCGTTTTATGTATCACCCCACCTCACCTTTCCCGTTAAGCAGCCATAGTGTGTTTTCTGCATGTGTGACTCTGTTCTGTTTTGTAATTCAGTTCAAGTGTAACGGTTTTTACATTCCCTCTATAAGTGACACCTTATGAGAAGTGTCCTTTTCTGTGTGACTTATTTCACTTAGAATCGTCTTACCTAAATCCACTCATCATGCTGCTACTAGCCTTATGACATTGATTTCATGGCTGAGTGATATTCCATTGTACATAAGGACCACAACTTTTTTATCCATTTTTCGCTTTCCTGGGATATTTAAGGTGGAATGAAGTGGAGGTCCTTGTCAACAGAGCAGCCCTAAACTTTGGGGTGCTTGTGTCTTGCTGATTTTCAATTTTCCCACTTTATCCCCCCATGCGTGGAAGTGCCCTATGCTCTCTAAGCTGTGTTTTTTAGATGTTTCAGGACACACCGTACACTTCTCCAGAGTGGCTGTTGGCGATTTACATCCCGCCCATCAGTGTAGCAAGGCTCCCATTTCTCCATGGCCTGTCCTGCATTTCTGGTTTTGACACTTTTTTCAGCATGGCCCTTTTGACCGATGGGAAGCGAGACTTCTTTGTAGCGCTGATTTGCCTTTCCAGGTTGCTTGGTTGGCCAAAAAGGGCGTATGCGTTTTTTCCTGAATATATTCAGGAAAAAACGCATACGCCCTTTTTGGCCAAGGGCATCATTGTCAACGTTTTGCCGCTTTTCATGTGCTTTAAAGGCGATTCGAATCTACCTCCTGAAATCTGTTTCCTGCAATTCTGCCTTGATTTCAAATCCTCTTCTTTGCCTTCCCTCAATATATTTGTGGACGAGAGTTATCATTTATAACTCTGCAGGTTTGTGAATTGCAGTGCCCTGAAGCTCCATTTTACAAGTCGCTTTTTTGGGAACTGGCCGCAAAAGCACAGGATGGCTTCAGGCCCTGTTCTGGTTCCGGGGGGCAGGCTGAGCCTGTGGTTAATTCTTCTTCCTGATGGGAAAATAGAGTGACCTGTGCCTGTCCCAACACCAAGAGCTAGTCTCTCATTGGTTCCCCGTCTTCCCGTTCATCCTCAGGACAAATTGCAACCTGTACGGAACAGGAGGTTAAAGGTGCTGATGCTCCAAGTAGGGAGATTGCTAGTAAAGTGGCTGGAATGGCGAACCCGAGCACAAGGAGATGAGAAATGAGGTGCGTTTTAGAAACCTTTCCCCATCACACGGTGTACCATCTTCTGGGTTTCTCATGCATGTTTTCGATGTAGGAAGATGCCCTTGAATCTGGAGATTTGGGACCCATGCGCTGGGTAGCACGCAGTATTACTTTAAAGGGTCTGCGTTTGCTCACCCAACCTCACCAAACCTCTCAGCCCCAAGAGTGTCCACCCCTATGTCTCATCCAGCTGTGGGTCTAGATATGGTCAATCCAGGTTGCATCACAGCCCCTGAACGAATTGTGTAAGAATTTCTCTCTCTTTCCCTGTCTTTGTTTCATGGGTTTTTAAAAGTAATTTATTTTTATAATGGGGTTTAGCTGCTTTTCACGGCTGTGTTTATGCCGCTTTACACCCACTTGACACACTAACAGAGAGATATCAATACATAGGTTTTAAGATTCTAACTAGTCAGATATATTCTTGTGCGGTGAATCGGGCGTGTTGAGTCCAGTTCTCTGAGCAAGGAGTAGGTCTTGTCTATTACATATTGGGATTATGGAACGGTATCTGAGCTAATTTGAAACTCTCGTTTTATGTATCACCCCACCTCACCTTTCCCGTTAAGCAGCCATAGTGTGTTTTCTGCATGTGTGACTCTGTTCTGTTTTGTAATTCAGTTCAAGTGTAACGGTTTTTACATTCCCTCTATAAGTGACACCTTATGAGAAGTGTCCTTTTCTGTGTGACTTATTTCACTTAGAATCGTCTTACCTAAATCCACTCATCATGCTGCTACTAGCCTTATGACATTGATTTCATGGCTGAGTGATATTCCATTGTACATAAGGACCACAACTTTTTTATCCATTTTTCGCTTTCCTGGGATATTTAAGGTGGAATGAAGTGGAGGTCCTTGTCAACAGAGCAGCCCTAAACTTTGGGGTGCTTGTGTCTTGCTGATTTTCAATTTTCCCACTTTATCCCCCCATGCGTGGAAGTGCCCTATGCTCTCTAAGCTGTGTTTTTTAGATGTTTCAGGACACACCGTACACTTCTCCAGAGTGGCTGTTGGCGATTTACATCCCGCCCATCAGTGTAGCAAGGCTCCCATTTCTCCATGGCCTGTCCTGCATTTCTGGTTTTGACACTTTTTTCAGCATGGCCCTTTTGACCGATGGGAAGCGAGACTTCTTTGTAGCGCTGATTTGCCTTTCCAGGTTGCTTGGTTGGCCAAAAAGGGCGTATGCGTTTTTTCCTGAATATATTCAGGAAAAAACGCATACGCCCTTTTTGGCCAAGGGCATCATTGTCAACGTTTTGCCGCTTTTCATGTGCTTTAAAGGCGATTCGAATCTACCTCCTGAAATCTGTTTCCTGCAATTCTGCCTTGATTTCAAATCCTCTTCTTTGCCTTCCCTCAATATATTTGTGGACGAGAGTTATCATTTATAACTCTGCAGGTTTGTGAATTGCAGTGCCCTGAAGCTCCATTTTACAAGTCGCTTTTTTGGGAACTGGCCGCAAAAGCACAGGATGGCTTCAGGCCCTGTTCTGGTTCCGGGGGGCAGGCTGAGCCTGTGGTTAATTCTTCTTCCTGATGGGAAAATAGAGTGACCTGTGCCTGTCCCAACACCAAGAGCTAGTCTCTCATTGGTTCCCCGTCTTCCCGTTCATCCTCAGGACAAATTGCAACCTGTACGGAACAGGAGGTTAAAGGTGCTGATGCTCCAAGTAGGGAGATTGCTAGTAAAGTGGCTGGAATGGCGAACCCGAGCACAAGGAGATGAGAAATGAGGTGCGTTTTAGAAACCTTTCCCCATCACACGGTGTACCATCTTCTGGGTTTCTCATGCATGTTTTCGATGTAGGAAGATGCCCTTGAATCTGGAGATTTGGGACCCATGCGCTGGGTAGCACGCAGTATTACTTTAAAGGGTCTGCGTTTGCTCACCCAACCTCACCAAACCTCTCAGCCCCAAGAGTGTCCACCCCTATGTCTCATCCAGCTGTGGGTCTAGATATGGTCAATCCAGGTTGCATCACAGCCCCTGAACGAATTGTGTAAGAATTTCTCTCTCTTTCCCTGTCTTTGTTTCATGGGTTTTTAAAAGTAATTTATTTTTATAATGGGGTTTAGCTGCTTTTCACGGCTGTGTTTATGCCGCTTTACACCCACTTGACACACTAACAGAGAGATATCAATACATAGGTTTTAAGATTATTACTAGTCAGATATATTCTTGTGCGGTGAATCGGGCGTGTTGAGTCCAGTTCTCTGAGCAAGGAGTAGGTCTTGTCTATTACATATTGGGATTATGGAACGGTATCTGAGCTAATTTGAAACTCTCGTTTTATGTATCACCCCACCTCACCTTTCCCGTTAAGCAGCCATAGTGTGTTTTCTGCATGTGTGACTCTGTTCTGTTTTGTAATTCAGTTCAAGTGTAACGGTTTTTACATTCCCTCTATAAGTGACACCTTATGAGAAGTGTCCTTTTCTGTGTGACTTATTTCACTTAGAATCGTCTTACCTAAATCCACTCATCATGCTGCTACTAGCCTTATGACATTGATTTCATGGCTGAGTGATATTCCATTGTACATAAGGACCACAACTTTTTTATCCATTTTTCGCTTTCCTGGGATATTTAAGGTGGAATGAAGTGGAGGTCCTTGTCAACAGAGCAGCCCTAAACTTTGGGGTGCTTGTGTCTTGCTGATTTTCAATTTTCCCACTTTATCCCCCCATGCGTGGAAGTGCCCTATGCTCTCTAAGCTGTGTTTTTTAGATGTTTCAGGACACACCGTACACTTCTCCAGAGTGGCTGTTGGCGATTTACATCCCGCCCATCAGTGTAGCAGGGCTCCCATTTCTCCATGGCCTGTCCTGCATTTCTGGTTTTGACACTTTTTTCAGCATGGCCCTTTTGACCGATGGGAAGCGAGACTTCTTTGTAGCGCTGATTTGCCTTTCCAGGTTGCTTGGTTGGCCAAAAAGGGCGTATGCGTTTTTTCCTGAATATATTCAGGAAAAAACGCATACGCCCTTTTTGGCCAAGGGCATCATTGTCAACGTTTTGCCGCTTTTCATGTGCTTTAAAGGCGATTCGAATCTACCTCCTGAAATCTGTTTCCTGCAATTCTGCCTTGATTTCAAATCCTCTTCTTTGCCTTCCCTCAATATATTTGTGGACGAGAGTTATCATTTATAACTCTGCAGGTTTGTGAATTGCAGTGCCCTGAAGCTCCATTTTACAAGTCGCTTTTTTGGGAACTGGCCGCAAAAGCACAGGATGGCTTCAGGCCCTGTTCTGGTTCCGGGGGGCAGGCTGAGCCTGTGGTTAATTCTTCTTCCTGATGGGAAAATAGAGTGACCTGTGCCTGTCCCAACACCAAGAGCTAGTCTCTCATTGGTTCCCCGTCTTCCCGTTCATCCTCAGGACAAATTGCAACCTGTACGGAACAGGAGGTTAAAGGTGCTGATGCTCCAAGTAGGGAGATTGCTAGTAAAGTGGCTGGAATGGCGAACCCGAGCACAAGGAGATGAGAAATGAGGTGCGTTTTAGAAACCTTTCCCCATCACACGGTGTACCATCTTCTGGGTTTCTCATGCATGTTTTCGATGTAGGAAGATGCCCTTGAATCTGGAGATTTGGGACCCATGCGCTGGGTAGCACGCAGTATTACTTTAAAGGGTCTGCGTTTGCTCACCCAACCTCACCAAACCTCTCAGCCCCAAGAGTGTCCACCCCTATGTCTCATCCAGCTGTGGGTCTAGATATGGTCAATCCAGGTTGCATCACAGCCCCTGAACGAATTGTGTAAGAATTTCTCTCTCTTTCCCTGTCTTTGTTTCATGGGTTTTTAAAAGTAATTTATTTTTATAATGGGGTTTAGCTGCTTTTCACGGCTGTGTTTATGCCGCTTTACACCCACTTGACACACTAACAGAGAGATATCAATACATAGGTTTTAAGATTATTACTAGTCAGATATATTCTTGTGCGGTGAATCGGGCGTGTTGAGTCCAGTTCTCTGAGCAAGGAGTAGGTCTTGTCTATTACATATTGGGATTATGGAACGGTATCTGAGCTAATTTGAAACTCTCGTTTTATGTATCACCCCACCTCACCTTTCCCGTTAAGCAGCCATAGTGTGTTTTCTGCATGTGTGACTCTGTTCTGTTTTGTAATTCAGTTCAAGTGTAACGGTTTTTACATTCCCTCTATAAGTGACACCTTATGAGAAGTGTCCTTTTCTGTGTGACTTATTTCACTTAGAATCGTCTTACCTAAATCCACTCATCATGCTGCTACTAGCCTTATGACATTGATTTCATGGCTGAGTGATATTCCATTGTACATAAGGACCACAACTTTTTTATCCATTTTTCGCTTTCCTGGGATATTTAAGGTGGAATGAAGTGGAGGTCCTTGTCAACAGAGCAGCCCTAAACTTTGGGGTGCTTGTGTCTTGCTGATTTTCAATTTTCCCACTTTATCCCCCCATGCGTGGAAGTGCCCTATGCTCTCTAAGCTGTGTTTTTTAGATGTTTCAGGACACACCGTACACTTCTCCAGAGTGGCTGTTGGCGATTTACATCCCGCCCATCAGTGTAGCAGGGCTCCCATTTCTCCATGGCCTGTCCTGCATTTCTGGTTTTGACACTTTTTTCAGCATGGCCCTTTTGACCGATGGGAAGCGAGACTTCTTTGTAGCGCTGATTTGCCTTTCCAGGTTGCTTGGTTGGCCAAAAAGGGCGTATGCGTTTTTTCCTGAATATATTCAGGAAAAAACGCATACGCCCTTTTTGGCCAAGGGCATCATTGTCAACGTTTTGCCGCTTTTCATGTGCTTTAAAGGCGATTCGAATCTACCTCCTGAAATCTGTTTCCTGCAATTCTGCCTTGATTTCAAATCCTCTTCTTTGCCTTCCCTCAATATATTTGTGGACGAGAGTTATCATTTATAACTCTGCAGGTTTGTGAATTGCAGTGCCCTGAAGCTCCATTTTACAAGTCGCTTTTTTGGGAACTGGCCGCAAAAGCACAGGATGGCTTCAGGCCCTGTTCTGGTTCCGGGGGGCAGGCTGAGCCTGTGGTTAATTCTTCTTCCTGATGGGAAAATAGAGTGACCTGTGCCTGTCCCAACACCAAGAGCTAGTCTCTCATTGGTTCCCCGTCTTCCCGTTCATCCTCAGGACAAATTGCAACCTGTACGGAACAGGAGGTTAAAGGTGCTGATGCTCCAAGTAGGGAGATTGCTAGTAAAGTGGCTGGAATGGCGAACCCGAGCACAAGGAGATGAGAAATGAGGTGCGTTTTAGAAACCTTTCCCCATCACACGGTGTACCATCTTCTGGGTTTCTCATGCATGTTTTCGATGTAGGAAGATGCCCTTGAATCTGGAGATTTGGGACCCATGCGCTGGGTAGCACGCAGTATTACTTTAAAGGGTCTGCGTTTGCTCACCCAACCTCACCAAACCTCTCAGCCCCAAGAGTGTCCACCCCTATGTCTCATCCAGCTGTGGGTCTAGATATGGTCAATCCAGGTTGCATCACAGCCCCTGAACGAATTGTGTAAGAATTTCTCTCTCTTTCCCTGTCTTTGTTTCATGGGTTTTTAAAAGTAATTTATTTTTATAATGGGGTTTAGCTGCTTTTCACGGCTGTGTTTATGCCGCTTTACACCCACTTGACACACTAACAGAGAGATATCAATACATAGGTTTTAAGATTATTACTAGTCAGATATATTCTTGTGCGGTGAATCGGGCGTGTTGAGTCCAGTTCTCTGAGCAAGGAGTAGGTCTTGTCTATTACATATTGGGATTATGGAACGGTATCTGAGCTAATTTGAAACTCTCGTTTTATGTATCACCCCACCTCACCTTTCCCGTTAAGCAGCCATAGTGTGTTTTCTGCATGTGTGACTCTGTTCTGTTTTGTAATTCAGTTCAAGTGTAACGGTTTTTACATTCCCTCTATAAGTGACACCTTATGAGAAGTGTCCTTTTCTGTGTGACTTATTTCACTTAGAATCGTCTTACCTAAATCCACTCATCATGCTGCTACTAGCCTTATGACATTGATTTCATGGCTGAGTGATATTCCATTGTACATAAGGACCACAACTTTTTTATCCATTTTTCGCTTTCCTGGGATATTTAAGGTGGAATGAAGTGGAGGTCCTTGTCAACAGAGCAGCCCTAAACTTTGGGGTGCTTGTGTCTTGCTGATTTTCAATTTTCCCACTTTATCCCCCCATGCGTGGAAGTGCCCTATGCTCTCTAAGCTGTGTTTTTTAGATGTTTCAGGACACACCGTACACTTCTCCAGAGTGGCTGTTGGCGATTTACATCCCGCCCATCAGTGTAGCAGGGCTCCCATTTCTCCATGGCCTGTCCTGCATTTCTGGTTTTGACACTTTTTTCAGCATGGCCCTTTTGACCGATGGGAAGCGAGACTTCTTTGTAGCGCTGATTTGCCTTTCCAGGTTGCTTGGTTGGCCAAAAAGGGCGTATGCGTTTTTTCCTGAATATATTCAGGAAAAAACGCATACGCCCTTTTTGGCCAAGGGCATCATTGTCAACGTTTTGCCGCTTTTCATGTGCTTTAAAGGCGATTCGAATCTACCTCCTGAAATCTGTTTCCTGCAATTCTGCCTTGATTTCAAATCCTCTTCTTTGCCTTCCCTCAATATATTTGTGGACGAGAGTTATCATTTATAACTCTGCAGGTTTGTGAATTGCAGTGCCCTGAAGCTCCATTTTACAAGTCGCTTTTTTGGGAACTGGCCGCAAAAGCACAGGATGGCTTCAGGCCCTGTTCTGGTTCCGGGGGGCAGGCTGAGCCTGTGGTTAATTCTTCTTCCTGATGGGAAAATAGAGTGACCTGTGCCTGTCCCAACACCAAGAGCTAGTCTCTCATTGGTTCCCCGTCTTCCCGTTCATCCTCAGGACAAATTGCAACCTGTACGGAACAGGAGGTTAAAGGTGCTGATGCTCCAAGTAGGGAGATTGCTAGTAAAGTGGCTGGAATGGCGAACCCGAGCACAAGGAGATGAGAAATGAGGTGCGTTTTAGAAACCTTTCCCCATCACACGGTGTACCATCTTCTGGGTTTCTCATGCATGTTTTCGATGTAGGAAGATGCCCTTGAATCTGGAGATTTGGGACCCATGCGCTGGGTAGCACGCAGTATTACTTTAAAGGGTCTGCGTTTGCTCACCCAACCTCACCAAACCTCTCAGCCCCAAGAGTGTCCACCCCTATGTCTCATCCAGCTGTGGGTCTAGATATGGTCAATCCAGGTTGCATCACAGCCCCTGAACGAATTGTGTAAGAATTTCTCTCTCTTTCCCTGTCTTTGTTTCATGGGTTTTTAAAAGTAATTTATTTTTATAATGGGGTTTAGCTGCTTTTCACGGCTGTGTTTATGCCGCTTTACACCCACTTGACACACTAACAGAGAGATATCAATACATAGGTTTTAAGATTATTACTAGTCAGATATATTCTTGTGCGGTGAATCGGGCGTGTTGAGTCCAGTTCTCTGAGCAAGGAGTAGGTCTTGTCTATTACATATTGGGATTATGGAACGGTATCTGAGCTAATTTGAAACTCTCGTTTTATGTATCACCCCACCTCACCTTTCCCGTTAAGCAGCCATAGTGTGTTTTCTGCATGTGTGACTCTGTTCTGTTTTGTAATTCAGTTCAAGTGTAACGGTTTTTACATTCCCTCTATAAGTGACACCTTATGAGAAGTGTCCTTTTCTGTGTGACTTATTTCACTTAGAATCGTCTTACCTAAATCCACTCATCATGCTGCTACTAGCCTTATGACATTGATTTCATGGCTGAGTGATATTCCATTGTACATAAGGACCACAACTTTTTTATCCATTTTTCGCTTTCCTGGGATATTTAAGGTGGAATGAAGTGGAGGTCCTTGTCAACAGAGCAGCCCTAAACTTTGGGGTGCTTGTGTCTTGCTGATTTTCAATTTTCCCACTTTATCCCCCCATGCGTGGAAGTGCCCTATGCTCTCTAAGCTGTGTTTTTTAGATGTTTCAGGACACACCGTACACTTCTCCAGAGTGGCTGTTGGCGATTTACATCCCGCCCATCAGTGTAGCAGGGCTCCCATTTCTCCATGGCCTGTCCTGCATTTCTGGTTTTGACACTTTTTTCAGCATGGCCCTTTTGACCGATGGGAAGCGAGACTTCTTTGTAGCGCTGATTTGCCTTTCCAGGTTGCTTGGTTGGCCAAAAAGGGCGTATGCGTTTTTTCCTGAATATATTCAGGAAAAAACGCATACGCCCTTTTTGGCCAAGGGCATCATTGTCAACGTTTTGCCGCTTTTCATGTGCTTTAAAGGCGATTCGAATCTACCTCCTGAAATCTGTTTCCTGCAATTCTGCCTTGATTTCAAATCCTCTTCTTTGCCTTCCCTCAATATATTTGTGGACGAGAGTTATCATTTATAACTCTGCAGGTTTGTGAATTGCAGTGCCCTGAAGCTCCATTTTACAAGTCGCTTTTTTGGGAACTGGCCGCAAAAGCACAGGATGGCTTCAGGCCCTGTTCTGGTTCCGGGGGGCAGGCTGAGCCTGTGGTTAATTCTTCTTCCTGATGGGAAAATAGAGTGACCTGTGCCTGTCCCAACACCAAGAGCTAGTCTCTCATTGGTTCCCCGTCTTCCCGTTCATCCTCAGGACAAATTGCAACCTGTACGGAACAGGAGGTTAAAGGTGCTGATGCTCCAAGTAGGGAGATTGCTAGTAAAGTGGCTGGAATGGCGAACCCGAGCACAAGGAGATGAGAAATGAGGTGCGTTTTAGAAACCTTTCCCCATCACACGGTGTACCATCTTCTGGGTTTCTCATGCATGTTTTCGATGTAGGAAGATGCCCTTGAATCTGGAGATTTGGGACCCATGCGCTGGGTAGCACGCAGTATTACTTTAAAGGGTCTGCGTTTGCTCACCCAACCTCACCAAACCTCTCAGCCCCAAGAGTGTCCACCCCTATGTCTCATCCAGCTGTGGGTCTAGATATGGTCAATCCAGGTTGCATCACAGCCCCTGAACGAATTGTGTAAGAATTTCTCTCTCTTTCCCTGTCTTTGTTTCATGGGTTTTTAAAAGTAATTTATTTTTATAATGGGGTTTAGCTGCTTTTCACGGCTGTGTTTATGCCGCTTTACACCCACTTGACACACTAACAGAGAGATATCAATACATAGGTTTTAAGATTATTACTAGTCAGATATATTCTTGTGCGGTGAATCGGGCGTGTTGAGTCCAGTTCTCTGAGCAAGGAGTAGGTCTTGTCTATTACATATTGGGATTATGGAACGGTATCTGAGCTAATTTGAAACTCTCGTTTTATGTATCACCCCACCTCACCTTTCCCGTTAAGCAGCCATAGTGTGTTTTCTGCATGTGTGACTCTGTTCTGTTTTGTAATTCAGTTCAAGTGTAACGGTTTTTACATTCCCTCTATAAGTGACACCTTATGAGAAGTGTCCTTTTCTGTGTGACTTATTTCACTTAGAATCGTCTTACCTAAATCCACTCATCATGCTGCTACTAGCCTTATGACATTGATTTCATGGCTGAGTGATATTCCATTGTACATAAGGACCACAACTTTTTTATCCATTTTTCGCTTTCCTGGGATATTTAAGGTGGAATGAAGTGGAGGTCCTTGTCAACAGAGCAGCCCTAAACTTTGGGGTGCTTGTGTCTTGCTGATTTTCAATTTTCCCACTTTATCCCCCCATGCGTGGAAGTGCCCTATGCTCTCTAAGCTGTGTTTTTTAGATGTTTCAGGACACACCGTACACTTCTCCAGAGTGGCTGTTGGCGATTTACATCCCGCCCATCAGTGTAGCAGGGCTCCCATTTCTCCATGGCCTGTCCTGCATTTCTGGTTTTGACACTTTTTTCAGCATGGCCCTTTTGACCGATGGGAAGCGAGACTTCTTTGTAGCGCTGATTTGCCTTTCCAGGTTGCTTGGTTGGCCAAAAAGGGCGTATGCGTTTTTTCCTGAATATATTCAGGAAAAAACGCATACGCCCTTTTTGGCCAAGGGCATCATTGTCAACGTTTTGCCGCTTTTCATGTGCTTTAAAGGCGATTCGAATCTACCTCCTGAAATCTGTTTCCTGCAATTCTGCCTTGATTTCAAATCCTCTTCTTTGCCTTCCCTCAATATATTTGTGGACGAGAGTTATCATTTATAACTCTGCAGGTTTGTGAATTGCAGTGCCCTGAAGCTCCATTTTACAAGTCGCTTTTTTGGGAACTGGCCGCAAAAGCACAGGATGGCTTCAGGCCCTGTTCTGGTTCCGGGGGGCAGGCTGAGCCTGTGGTTAATTCTTCTTCCTGATGGGAAAATAGAGTGACCTGTGCCTGTCCCAACACCAAGAGCTAGTCTCTCATTGGTTCCCCGTCTTCCCGTTCATCCTCAGGACAAATTGCAACCTGTACGGAACAGGAGGTTAAAGGTGCTGATGCTCCAAGTAGGGAGATTGCTAGTAAAGTGGCTGGAATGGCGAACCCGAGCACAAGGAGATGAGAAATGAGGTGCGTTTTAGAAACCTTTCCCCATCACACGGTGTACCATCTTCTGGGTTTCTCATGCATGTTTTCGATGTAGGAAGATGCCCTTGAATCTGGAGATTTGGGACCCATGCGCTGGGTAGCACGCAGTATTACTTTAAAGGGTCTGCGTTTGCTCACCCAACCTCACCAAACCTCTCAGCCCCAAGAGTGTCCACCCCTATGTCTCATCCAGCTGTGGGTCTAGATATGGTCAATCCAGGTTGCATCACAGCCCCTGAACGAATTGTGTAAGAATTTCTCTCTCTTTCCCTGTCTTTGTTTCATGGGTTTTTAAAAGTAATTTATTTTTATAATGGGGTTTAGCTGCTTTTCACGGCTGTGTTTATGCCGCTTTACACCCACTTGACACACTAACAGAGAGATATCAATACATAGGTTTTAAGATTATTACTAGTCAGATATATTCTTGTGCGGTGAATCGGGCGTGTTGAGTCCAGTTCTCTGAGCAAGGAGTAGGTCTTGTCTATTACATATTGGGATTATGGAACGGTATCTGAGCTAATTTGAAACTCTCGTTTTATGTATCACCCCACCTCACCTTTCCCGTTAAGCAGCCATAGTGTGTTTTCTGCATGTGTGACTCTGTTCTGTTTTGTAATTCAGTTCAAGTGTAACGGTTTTTACATTCCCTCTATAAGTGACACCTTATGAGAAGTGTCCTTTTCTGTGTGACTTATTTCACTTAGAATCGTCTTACCTAAATCCACTCATCATGCTGCTACTAGCCTTATGACATTGATTTCATGGCTGAGTGATATTCCATTGTACATAAGGACCACAACTTTTTGATCCATTTTTCGCTTTCCTGGGATATTTAAGGTGGAATGAAGTGGAGGTCCTTGTCAACAGAGCAGCCCTAAACTTTGGGGTGCTTGTGTCTTGCTGATTTTCAATTTTCCCACTTTATCCCCCCATGCGTGGAAGTGCCCTATGCTCTCTAAGCTGTGTTTTTTAGATGTTTCAGGACACACCGTACACTTCTCCAGAGTGGCTGTTGGCGATTTACATCCCGCCCATCAGTGTAGCAAGGCTCCCATTTCTCCATGGCCTGTCCTGCATTTCTGGTTTTGACACTTTTTTCAGCATGGCCCTTTTGACCGATGGGAAGCGAGACTTCTTTGTAGCGCTGATTTGCCTTTCCAGGTTGCTTGGTTGGCCAAAAAGGGCGTATGCGTTTTTTCCTGAATATATTCAGGAAAAAACGCATACGCCCTTTTTGGCCAAGGGCATCATTGTCAACGTTTTGCCGCTTTTCATGTGCTTTAAAGGCGATTCGAATCTACCTCCTGAAATCTGTTTCCTGCAATTCTGCCTTGATTTCAAATCCTCTTCTTTGCCTTCCCTCAATATATTTGTGGACGAGAGTTATCATTTATAACTCTGCAGGTTTGTGAATTGCAGTGCCCTGAAGCTCCATTTTACAAGTCGCTTTTTTGGGAACTGGCCGCAAAAGCACAGGATGGCTTCAGGCCCTGTTCTGGTTCCGGGGGGCAGGCTGAGCCTGTGGTTAATTCTTCTTCCTGATGGGAAAATAGAGTGACCTGTGCCTGTCCCAACACCAAGAGCTAGTCTCTCATTGGTTCCCCGTCTTCCCGTTCATCCTCAGGACAAATTGCAACCTGTACGGAACAGGAGGTTAAAGGTGCTGATGCTCCAAGTAGGGAGATTGCTAGTAAAGTGGCTGGAATGGCGAACCCGAGCACAAGGAGATGAGAAATGAGGTGCGTTTTAGAAACCTTTCCCCATCACACGGTGTACCATCTTCTGGGTTTCTCATGCATGTTTTCGATGTAGGAAGATGCCCTTGAATCTGGAGATTTGGGACCCATGCGCTGGGTAGCACGCAGTATTACTTTAAAGGGTCTGCGTTTGCTCACCCAACCTCACCAAACCTCTCAGCCCCAAGAGTGTCCACCCCTATGTCTCATCCAGCTGTGGGTCTAGATATGGTCAATCCAGGTTGCATCACAGCCCCTGAACGAATTGTGTAAGAATTTCTCTCTCTTTCCCTGTCTTTGTTTCATGGGTTTTTAAAAGTAATTTATTTTTATAATGGGGTTTAGCTGCTTTTCACGGCTGTGTTTATGCCGCTTTACACCCACTTGACACACTAACAGAGAGATATCAATACATAGGTTTTAAGATTATTACTAGTCAGATATATTCTTGTGCGGTGAATCGGGCGTGTTGAGTCCAGTTCTCTGAGCAAGGAGTAGGTCTTGTCTATTACATATTGGGATTATGGAACGGTATCTGAGCTAATTTGAAACTCTCGTTTAATGTATCACCCCACCTCACCTTTCCCGTTAAGCAGCCATAGTGTGTTTTCTGCATGTGTGACTCTGTTCTGTTTTGTAATTCAGTTCAAGTGTAACGGTTTTTACATTCCCTCTATAAGTGACACCTTATGAGAAGTGTCCTTTTCTGTGTGACTTATTTCACTTAGAATCGTCTTACCTAAATCCACTCATCATGCTGCTACTAGCCTTATGACATTGATTTCATGGCTGAGTGATATTCCATTGTACATAAGGACCACAACTTTTTTATCCATTTTTCGCTTTCCTGGGATATTTAAGGTGGAACGAAGTGGAGGTCCTTGTCAACAGAGCAGCCCTAAACTTTGGGGTGCTTGTGTCTTGCTGATTTTCAATTTTCCCACTTTATCCCCCCATGCGTGGAAGTGCCCTATGCTCTCTAAGCTGTGTTTTTTAGATGTTTCAGGACACACCGTACACTTCTCCAGAGTGGCTGTTGGCGATTTACATCCCGCCCATCAGTGTAGCAAGGCTCCCATTTCTCCATGGCCTGTCCTGCATTTCTGGTTTTGACACTTTTTTCAGCATGGCCCTTTTGACCGATGGGAAGCGAGACTTCTTTGTAGCGCTGATTTGCCTTTCCAGGTTGCTTGGTTGGCCAAAAAGGGCGTATGCGTTTTTTCCTGAATATATTCAGGAAAAAACGCATACGCCCTTTTTGGCCAAGGGCATCATTGTCAACGTTTTGCCGCTTTTCATGTGCTTTAAAGGCGATTCGAATCTACCTCCTGAAATCTGTTTCCTGCAATTCTGCCTTGATTTCAAATCCTCTTCTTTGCCTTCCCTCAATATATTTGTGGACGAGAGTTATCATTTATAACTCTGCAGGTTTGTGAATTGCAGTGCCCTGAAGCTCCATTTTACAAGTCGCTTTTTTGGGAACTGGCCGCAAAAGCACAGGATGGCTTCAGGCCCTGTTCTGGTTCCGGGGGGCAGGCTGAGCCTGTGGTTAATTCTTCTTCCTGATGGGAAAATAGAGTGACCTGTGCCTGTCCCAACACCAAGAGCTAGTCTCTCATTGGTTCCCCGTCTTCCCGTTCATCCTCAGGACAAATTGCAACCTGTACGGAACAGGAGGTTAAAGGTGCTGATGCTCCAAGTAGGGAGATTGCTAGTAAAGTGGCTGGAATGGCGAACCCGAGCACAAGGAGATGAGAAATGAGGTGCGTTTTAGAAACCTTTCCCCATCACACGGTGTACCATCTTCTGGGTTTCTCATGCATGTTTTCGATGTAGGAAGATGCCCTTGAATCTGGAGATTTGGGACCCATGCGCTGGGTAGCACGCAGTATTACTTTAAAGGGACTGCGTTTGCTCACCCAACCTCACCAAACCTCTCAGCCCCAAGAGTGTCCACCCCTATGTCTCATCCTGCTGTGGGTCTAGATATGGTCAATCCAGGTTGCATCACAGCCCCTGAACGAATTGTGTAAGAATTTCTCTCTCTTTCCCTGTCTTTGTTTCATGGGTTTTTAAAAGTAATTTATTTTTATAATGGGGTTTAGCTGCTTTTCACGGCTGTGTTTATGCCGCTTTACACCCACTTGACACACTAACAGAGAGATATCAATACATAGGTTTTAAGATTATTACTAGTCAGATATATTCTTGTGCGGTGAATCGGGCGTGTTGAGTCCAGTTCTCTGAGCAAGGAGTAGGTCTTGTCTATTACATATTGGGATTATGGAACGGTATCTGAGCTAATTTGAAACTCTCGTTTTATGTATCACCCCACCTCACCTTTCCCGTTAAGCAGCCATAGTGTGTTTTCTGCATGTGTGACTCTGTTCTGTTTTGTAATTCAGTTCAAGTGTAACGGTTTTTACATTCCCTCTATAAGTGACACCTTATGAGAAGTGTCCTTTTCTGTGTGACTTATTTCACTTAGAATCGTCTTACCTAAATCCACTCATCATGCTGCTACTAGCCTTATGACATTGATTTCATGGCTGAGTGATATTCCATTGTACATAAGGACCACAACTTTTTGATCCATTTTTCGCTTTCCTGGGATATTTAAGGTGGAATGAAGTGGAGGTCCTTGTCAACAGAGCAGCCCTAAACTTTGGGGTGCTTGTGTCTTGCTGATTTTCAATTTTCCCACTTTATCCCCCCATGCGTGGAAGTGCCCTATGCTCTCTAAGCTGTGTTTTTTAGATGTTTCAGGACACACCGTACACTTCTCCAGAGTGGCTGTTGGCGATTTACATCCCGCCCATCAGTGTAGCAAGGCTCCCATTTCTCCATGGCCTGTCCTGCATTTCTGGTTTTGACACTTTTTTCAGCATGGCCCTTTTGACCGATGGGAAGCGAGACTTCTTTGTAGCGCTGATTTGCCTTTCCAGGTTGCTTGGTTGGCCAAAAAGGGCGTATGCGTTTTTTCCTGAATATATTCAGGAAAAAACGCATACGCCCTTTTTGGCCAAGGGCATCATTGTCAATGTTTTGCCGCTTTTCATGTGCTTTAAAGGCGATTCGAATCTACCTCCTGAAATCTGTTTCCTGCAATTCTGCCTTGATTTCAAATCCTCTTCTTTGCCTTCCCTCAATATATTTGTGGACGAGAGTTATCATTTATAACTCTGCAGGTTTGTGAATTGCAGTGCCCTGAAGCTCCATTTTACAAGTCGCTTTTTTGGGAACTGGCCGCAAAAGCACAGGATGGCTTCAGGCCCTGTTCTGGTTCCGGGGGGCAGGCTGAGCCTGTGGTTAATTCTTCTTCCTGATGGGAAAATAGAGTGACCTGTGCCTGTCCCAACACCAAGAGCTAGTCTCTCATTGGTTCCCCGTCTTCCCGTTCATCCTCAGGACAAATTGCAACCTGTACGGAACAGGAGGTTAAAGGTGCTGATGCTCCAAGTAGGGAGATTGCTAGTAAAGTGGCTGGAATGGCGAACCCGAGCACAAGGAGATGAGAAATGAGGTGCGTTTTAGAAACCTTTCCCCATCACACGGTGTACCATCTTCTGGGTTTCTCATGCATGTTTTCGATGTAGGAAGATGCCCTTGAATCTGGAGATTTGGGACCCATGCGCTGGGTAGCACGCAGTATTACTTTAAAGGGTCTGCGTTTGCTCACCCAACCTCACCAAACCTCTCAGCCCCAAGAGTGTCCACCCCTATGTCTCATCCAGCTGTGGGTCTAGATATGGTCAATCCAGGTTGCATCACAGCCCCTGAACGAATTGTGTAAGAATTTCTCTCTCTTTCCCTGTCTTTGTTTCATGGGTTTTTAAAAGTAATTTATTTTTATAATGGGGTTTAGCTGCTTTTCACGGCTGTGTTTATGCCGCTTTACACCCACTTGACACACTAACAGAGAGATATCAATACATAGGTTTTAAGATTATTACTAGTCAGATATATTCTTGTGCGGTGAATCGGGCGTGTTGAGTCCAGTTCTCTGAGCAAGGAGTAGGTCTTGTCTATTACATATTGGGATTATGGAACGGTATCTGAGCTAATTTGAAACTCTCGTTTTATGTATCACCCCACCTCACCTTTCCCGTTAAGCAGCCATAGTGTGTTTTCTGCATGTGTGACTCTGTTCTGTTTTGTAATTCAGTTCAAGTGTAACGGTTTTTACATTCCCTCTATAAGTGACACCTTATGAGAAGTGTCCTTTTCTGTGTGACTTATTTCACTTAGAATCGTCTTACCTAAATCCACTCATCATGCTGCTACTAGCCTTATGACATTGATTTCATGGCTGAGTGATATTCCATTGTACATAAGGACCACAACTTTTTTATCCATTTTTCGCTTTCCTGGGATATTTAAGGTGGAATGAAGTGGAGGTCCTTGTCAACAGAGCAGCCCTAAACTTTGGGGTGCTTGTGTCTTGCTGATTTTCAATTTTCCCACTTTATCCCCCCATGCGTGGAAGTGCCCTATGCTCTCTAAGCTGTGTTTTTTAGATGTTTCAGGACACACCGTACACTTCTCCAGAGTGGCTGTTGGCGATTTACATCCCGCCCATCAGTGTAGCAAGGCTCCCATTTCTCCATGGCCTGTCCTGCATTTCTGGTTTTGACACTTTTTTCAGCATGGCCCTTTTGACCGATGGGAAGCGAGACTTCTTTGTAGCGCTGATTTGCCTTTCCAGGTTGCTTGGTTGGCCAAAAAGGGCGTATGCGTTTTTTCCTGAATATATTCAGGAAAAAACGCATACGCCCTTTTTGGCCAAGGGCATCATTGTCAACGTTTTGCCGCTTTTCATGTGCTTTAAAGGCGATTCGAATCTACCTCCTGAAATCTGTTTCCTGCAATTCTGCCTTGATTTCAAATCCTCTTCTTTGCCTTCCCTCAATATATTTGTGGACGAGAGTTATCATTTATAACTCTGCAGGTTTGTGAATTGCAGTGCCCTGAAGCTCCATTTTACAAGTCGCTTTTTTGGGAACTGGCCGCAAAAGCACAGGATGGCTTCAGGCCCTGTTCTGGTTCCGGGGGGCAGGCTGAGCCTGTGGTTAATTCTTCTTCCTGATGGGAAAATAGAGTGACCTGTGCCTGTCCCAACACCAAGAGCTAGTCTCTCATTGGTTCCCCGTCTTCCCGTTCATCCTCAGGACAAATTGCAACCTGTACGGAACAGGAGGTTAAAGGTGCTGATGCTCCAAGTAGGGAGATTGCTAGTAAAGTGGCTGGAATGGCGAACCCGAGCACAAGGAGATGAGAAATGAGGTGCGTTTTAGAAACCTTTCCCCATCACACGGTGTACCATCTTCTGGGTTTCTCATGCATGTTTTCGATGTAGGAAGATGCCCTTGAATCTGGAGATTTGGGACCCATGCGCTGGGTAGCACGCAGTATTACTTTAAAGGGTCTGCGTTTGCTCACCCAACCTCACCAAACCTCTCAGCCCCAAGAGTGTCCACCCCTATGTCTCATCCAGCTGTGGGTCTAGATATGGTCAATCCAGGTTGCATCACAGCCCCTGAACGAATTGTGTAAGAATTTCTCTCTCTTTCCCTGTCTTTGTTTCATGGGTTTTTAAAAGTAATTTATTTTTATAATGGGGTTTAGCTGCTTTTCACGGCTGTGTTTATGCCGCTTTACACCCACTTGACACACTAACAGAGAGATATCAATACATAGGTTTTAAGATTATTACTAGTCAGATATATTCTTGTGCGGTGAATCGGGCGTGTTGAGTCCAGTTCTCTGAGCAAGGAGTAGGTCTTGTCTATTACATATTGGGATTATGGAACGGTATCTGAGCTAATTTGAAACTCTCGTTTTATGTATCACCCCACCTCACCTTTCCCGTTAAGCAGCCATAGTGTGTTTTCTGCATGTGTGACTCTGTTCTGTTTTGTAATTCAGTTCAAGTGTAACGGTTTTTACATTCCCTCTATAAGTGACACCTTATGAGAAGTGTCCTTTTCTGTGTGACTTATTTCACTTAGAATCGTCTTACCTAAATCCACTCATCATGCTGCTACTAGCCTTATGACATTGATTTCATGGCTGAGTGATATTCCATTGTACATAAGGACCACAACTTTTTTATCCATTTTTCGCTTTCCTGGGATATTTAAGGTGGAATGAAGTGGAGGTCCTTGTCAACAGAGCAGCCCTAAACTTTGGGGTGCTTGTGTCTTGCTGATTTTCAATTTTCCCACTTTATCCCCCCATGCGTGGAAGTGCCCTATGCTCTCTAAGCTGTGTTTTTTAGATGTTTCAGGACACACCGTACACTTCTCCAGAGTGGCTGTTGGCGATTTACATCCCGCCCATCAGTGTAGCAAGGCTCCCATTTCTCCATGGCCTGTCCTGCATTTCTGGTTTTGACACTTTTTTCAGCATGGCCCTTTTGACCGATGGGAAGCGAGACTTCTTTGTAGCGCTGATTTGCCTTTCCAGGTTGCTTGGTTGGCCAAAAAGGGCGTATGCGTTTTTTCCTGAATATATTCAGGAAAAAACGCATACGCCCTTTTTGGCCAAGGGCATCATTGTCAACGTTTTGCCGCTTTTCATGTGCTTTAAAGGCGATTCGAATCTACCTCCTGAAATCTGTTTCCTGCAATTCTGCCTTGATTTCAAATCCTCTTCTTTGCCTTCCCTCAATATATTTGTGGACGAGAGTTATCATTTATAACTCTGCAGGTTTGTGAATTGCAGTGCCCTGAAGCTCCATTTTACAAGTCGCTTTTTTGGGAACTGGCCGCAAAAGCACAGGATGGCTTCAGGCCCTGTTCTGGTTCCGGGGGGCAGGCTGAGCCTGTGGTTAATTCTTCTTCTTGATGGGAAAATAGAGTGACCTGTGCCTGTCCCAACACCAAGAGCTAGTCTCTCATTGGTTCCCCGTCTTCCCGTTCATCCTCAGGACAAATTGCAACCTGTACGGAACAGGAGGTTAAAGGTGCTGATGCTCCAAGTAGGGAGATTGCTAGTAAAGTGGCTGGAATGGCGAACCCGAGCACAAGGAGATGAGAAATGAGGTGCGTTTTAGAAACCTTTCCCCATCACACGGTGTACCATCTTCTGGGTTTCTCATGCATGTTTTCGATGTAGGAAGATGCCCTTGAATCTGGAGATTTGGGACCCATGCGCTGGGTAGCACGCAGTATTACTTTAAAGGGTCTGCGTTTGCTCACCCAACCTCACCAAACCTCTCAGCCCCAAGAGTGTCCACCCCTATGTCTCATCCAGCTGTGGGTCTAGATATGGTCAATCCAGGTTGCATCACAGCCCCTGAACGAATTGTGTAAGAATTTCTCTCTCTTTCCCTGTCTTTGTTTCATGGGTTTTTAAAAGTAATTTATTTTTATAATGGGGTTTAGCTGCTTTTCACGGCTGTGTTTATGCCGCTTTACACCCACTTGACACACTAACAGAGAGATATCAATACATAGGTTTTAAGATTATAACTAGTCAGATATATTCTTGTGCGGTGAATCGGGCGTGTTGAGTCCAGTTCTCTGAGCAAGGAGTAGGTCTTGTCTATTACATATTGGGATTATGGAACGGTATCTGAGCTAATTTGAAACTCTCGTTTTATGTATCACCCCACCTCACCTTTCCCGTTAAGCAGCCATAGTGTGTTTTCTGCATGTGTGACTCTGTTCTGTTTTGTAATTCAGTTCAAGTGTAACGGTTTTTACATTCCCTCTATAAGTGACACCTTATGAGAAGTGTCCTTTTCTGTGTGACTTATTTCACTTAGAATCGTCTTACCTAAATCCACTCATCATGCTGCTACTAGCCTTATGACATTGATTTCATGGCTGAGTGATATTCCATTGTACATAAGGACCACAACTTTTTTATCCATTTTTCGCCTTCCTGGGATATTTAAGGTGGAATGAAGTGGAGGTCCTTGTCAACAGAGCAGCCCTAAACTTTGGGGTGCTTGTGTCTTGCTGATTTTCAATTTTCCCACTTTATCCCCCCATGCGTGGAAGTGCCCTATGCTCTCTAAGCTGTGTTTTTTAGATGTTTCAGGACACACCGTACACTTCTCCAGAGTGGCTGTTGGCAATTTACATCCCGCCCATCAGTGTAGCAAGGCTCCCATTTCTCCATGGCCTGTCCTGCATTTCTGGTTTTGACACTTTTTTCAGCATGGCCCTTTTGACCGATGGGAAGCGAGACTTCTTTGTAGCGCTGATTTGCCTTTCCAGGTTGCTTGGTTGGCCAAAAAGGGCGTATGCGTTTTTTCCTGAATATATTCAGGAAAAAACGCATACGCCCTTTTTGGCCAAGGGCATCATTGTCAACGTTTTGCCGCTTTTCATGTGCTTTAAAGGCGATTCGAATCTACCTCCTGAAATCTGTTTCCTGCAATTCTGCCTTGATTTCAAATCCTCTTCTTTGCCTTCCCTCAATATATTTGTGGACGAGAGTTATCATTTATAACTCTGCAGGTTTGTGAATTGCAGTGCCCTGAAGCTCCATTTTACAAGTCGCTTTTTTGGGAACTGGCCGCAAAAGCACAGGATGGCTTCAGGCCCTGTTCTGGTTCCGGGGGGCAGGCTGAGCCTGTGGTTAATTCTTCTTCCTGATGGGAAAATAGAGTGACCTGTGCCTGTCCCAACACCAAGAGCTAGTCTCTCATTGGTTCCCCGTCTTCCCGTTCATCCTCAGGACAAATTGCAACCTGTACGGAACAGGAGGTTAAAGGTGCTGATGCTCCAAGTAGGGAGATTGCCAGTAAAGTGGCTGGAATGGCGAACCCGAGCACAAGGAGATGAGAAATGAGGTGCGTTTTAGAAACCTTTCCCCATCACACGGTGTACCATCTTCTGGGTTTCTCATGCATGTTTTCGATGTAGGAAGATGCCCTTGAATCTGGAGATTTGGGACCCATGCGCTGGGTAGCACGCAGTATTACTTTAAAGGGTCTGCGTTTGCTCACCCAACCTCACCAAACCTCTCAGCCCCAAGAGTGTCCACCCCTATGTCTCATCCTGCTGTGGGTCTAGATATGGTCAATCCAGGTTGCATCACAGCCCCTGAACGAATTGTGTAAGAATTTCTCTCTCTTTCCCTGTCTTTGTTTCATGGGTTTTTAAAAGTAATTTATTTTTATAATGGGGTTTAGCTGCTTTTCACGGCTGTGTTTATGCCGCTTTACACCCACTTGACACACTAACAGAGAGATATCAATACATAGGTTTTAAGATTATTACTAGTCAGATATATTCTTGTGCGGTGAATCGGGCGTGTTGAGTCCAGTTCTCTGAGCAAGGAGTAGGTCTTGTCTATTACATATTGGGATTATGGAACGGTATCTGAGCTAATTTGAAACTCTCGTTTTATGTATCACCCCACCTCACCTTTCCCGTTAAGCAGCCATAGTGTGTTTTCTGCATGTGTGACTCTGTTCTGTTTTGTAATTCAGTTCAAGTGTAACGGTTTTTACATTCCCTCTATAAGTGACACCTTATGAGAAGTGTCCTTTTCTGTGTGACTTATTTCACTTAGAATCGTCTTACCTAAATCCACTCATCATGCTGCTACTAGCCTTATGACATTGATTTCATGGCTGAGTGATATTCCATTGTACATAAGGACCACAACTTTTTGATCCATTTTTCGCTTTCCTGGGATATTTAAGGTGGAATGAAGTGGAGGTCCTTGTCAACAGAGCAGCCCTAAACTTTGGGGTGCTTGTGTCTTGCTGATTTTCAATTTTCCCACTTTATCCCCCCATGCGTGGAAGTGCCCTATGCTCTCTAAGCTGTGTTTTTTAGATGTTTCAGGACACACCATACACTTCTCCAGAGTGGCTGTTGGCGATTTACATCCCGCCCATCAGTGTAGCAAGGCTCCCATTTCTCCATGGCCTGTCCTGCATTTCTGGTTTTGACACTTTTTTCAGCATGGCCCTTTTGACCGATGGGAAGCGAGACTTCTTTGTAGCGCTGATTTGCCTTTCCAGGTTGCTTGGTTGGCCAAAAAGGGCGTATGCGTTTTTTCCTGAATATATTCAGGAAAAAACGCATACGCCCTTTTTGGCCAAGGGCATCATTGTCAACGTTTTGCCGCTTTTCATGTGCTTTAAAGGCGATTCGAATCTACCTCCTGAAATCTGTTTCCTGCAATTCTGCCTTGATTTCAAATCCTCTTCTTTGCCTTCCCTCAATATATTTGTGGACGAGAGTTATCATTTATAACTCTGCAGGTTTGTGAATTGCAGTGCCCTGAAGCTCCATTTTACAAGTCGCTTTTTTGGGAACTGGCCGCAAAAGCACAGGATGGCTTCAGGCCCTGTTCTGGTTCCGGGGGGCAGGCTGAGCCTGTGGTTAATTCTTCTTCCTGATGGGAAAATAGAGTGACCTGTGCCTGTCCCAACACCAAGAGCTAGTCTCTCATTGGTTCCCCGTCTTCCCGTTCATCCTCAGGACAAATTGCAACCTGTACGGAACAGGAGGTTAAAGGTGCTGATGCTCCAAGTAGGGAGATTGCCAGTAAAGTGGCTGGAATGGCGAACCCGAGCACAAGGAGATGAGAAATGAGGTGCGTTTTAGAAACCTTTCCCCATCACACGGTGTACCATCTTCTGGGTTTCTCATGCATGTTTTCGATGTAGGAAGATGCCCTTGAATCTGGAGATTTGGGACCCATGCGCTGGGTAGCACGCAGTATTACTTTAAAGGGTCTGCGTTTGCTCACCCAACCTCACCAAACCTCTCAGCCCCAAGAGTGTCCACCCCTATGTCTCATCCAGCTGTGGGTCTAGATATGGTCAATCCAGGTTGCATCACAGCCCCTGAACGAATTGTGTAAGAATTTCTCTCTCTTTCCCTGTCTTTGTTTCATGGGTTTTTAAAAGTAATTTATTTTTATAATGGGGTTTAGCTGCTTTTCACGGCTGTGTTTATGCCGCTTTACACCCACTTGACACACTAACAGAGAGATATCAATACATAGGTTTTAAGATTATTACTAGTCAGATATATTCTTGTGCGGTGAATCGGGCGTGTTGAGTCCAGTTCTCTGAGCAAGGAGTAGGTCTTGTCTATTACATATTGGGATTATGGAACGGTATCTGAGCTAATTTGAAACTCTCGTTTTATGTATCACCCCACCTCACCTTTCCCGTTAAGCAGCCATAGTGTGTTTTCTGCATGTGTGACTCTGTTCTGTTTTGTAATTCAGTTCAAGTGTAACGGTTTTTACATTCCCTCTATAAGTGACACCTTATGAGAAGTGTCCTTTTCTGTGTGACTTATTTCACTTAGAATCGTCTTACCTAAATCCACTCATCATGCTGCTACTAGCCTTATGACATTGATTTCATGGCTGAGTGATATTCCATTGTACATAAGGACCACAACTTTTTTATCCATTTTTCGCTTTCCTGGGATATTTAAGGTGGAATGAAGTGGAGGTCCTTGTCAACAGAGCAGCCCTAAACTTTGGGGTGCTTGTGTCTTGCTGATTTTCAATTTTCCCACTTTATCCCCCCATGCGTGGAAGTGCCCTATGCTCTCTAAGCTGTGTTTTTTAGATGTTTCAGGACACACCGTACACTTCTCCAGAGTGGCTGTTGGCGATTTACATCCCGCCCATCAGTGTAGCAAGGCTCCCATTTCTCCATGGCCTGTCCTGCATTTCTGGTTTTGACACTTTTTTCAGCATGGCCCTTTTGACCGATGGGAAGCGAGACTTCTTTGTAGCGCTGATTTGCCTTTCCAGGTTGCTTGGTTGGCCAAAAAGGGCGTATGCGTTTTTTCCTGAATATATTCAGGAAAAAACGCATACGCCCTTTTTGGCCAAGGGCATCATTGTCAACGTTTTGCCGCTTTTCATGTGCTTTAAAGGCGATTCGAATCTACCTCCTGAAATCTGTTTCCTGCAATTCTGCCTTGATTTCAAATCCTCTTCTTTGCCTTCCCTCAATATATTTGTGGACGAGAGTTATCATTTATAACTCTGCAGGTTTGTGAATTGCAGTGCCCTGAAGCTCCATTTTACAAGTCGCTTTTTTGGGAACTGGCCGCAAAAGCACAGGATGGCTTCAGGCCCTGTTCTGGTTCCGGGGGGCAGGCTGAGCCTGTGGTTAATTCTTCTTCCTGATGGGAAAATAGAGTGACCTGTGCCTGTCCCAACACCAAGAGCTAGTCTCTCATTGGTTCCCCGTCTTCCCGTTCATCCTCAGGACAAATTGCAACCTGTACGGAACAGGAGGTTAAAGGTGCTGATGCTCCAAGTAGGGAGATTGCTAGTAAAGTGGCTGGAATGGCGAACCCGAGCACAAGGAGATGAGAAATGAGGTGCGTTTTAGAAACCTTTCCCCATCACACGGTGTACCATCTTCTGGGTTTCTCATGCATGTTTTCGATGTAGGAAGATGCCCTTGAATCTGGAGATTTGGGACCCATGCGCTGGGTAGCACGCAGTATTACTTTAAAGGGTCTGCGTTTGCTCACCCAACCTCACCAAACCTCTCAGCCCCAAGAGTGTCCACCCCTATGTCTCATCCAGCTGTGGGTCTAGATATGGTCAATCCAGGTTGCATCACAGCCCCTGAACGAATTGTGTAAGAATTTCTCTCTCTTTCCCTGTCTTTGTTTCATGGGTTTTTAAAAGTAATTTATTTTTATAATGGGGTTTAGCTGCTTTTCACGGCTGTGTTTATGCCGCTTTACACCCACTTGACACACTAACAGAGAGATATCAATACATAGGTTTTAAGATTATTACTAGTCAGATATATTCTTGTGCGGTGAATCGGGCGTGTTGAGTCCAGTTCTCTGAGCAAGGAGTAGGTCTTGTCTATTACATATTGGGATTATGGAACGGTATCTGAGCTAATTTGAAACTCTCGTTTTATGTATCACCCCACCTCACCTTTCCCGTTAAGCAGCCATAGTGTGTTTTCTGCATGTGTGACTCTGTTCTGTTTTGTAATTCAGTTCAAGTGTAACGGTTTTTACATTCCCTCTATAAGTGACACCTTATGAGAAGTGTCCTTTTCTGTGTGACTTATTTCACTTAGAATCGTCTTACCTAAATCCACTCATCATGCTGCTACTAGCCTTATGACATTGATTTCATGGCTGAGTGATATTCCATTGTACATAAGGACCACAACTTTTTTATCCATTTTTCGCCTTCCTGGGATATTTAAGGTGGAATGAAGTGGAGGTCCTTGTCAACAGAGCAGCCCTAAACTTTGGGGTGCTTGTGTCTTGCTGATTTTCAATTTTCCCACTTTATCCCCCCATGCGTGGAAGTGCCCTATGCTCTCTAAGCTGTGTTTTTTAGATGTTTCAGGACACACCGTACACTTCTCCAGAGTGGCTGTTGGCGATTTACATCCCGCCCATCAGTGTAGCAAGGCTCCCATTTCTCCATGGCCTGTCCTGCATTTCTGGTTTTGACACTTTTTTCAGCATGGCCCTTTTGACCGATGGGAAGCGAGACTTCTTTGTAGCGCTGATTTGCCTTTCCAGGTTGCTTGGTTGGCCAAAAAGGGCGTATGCGTTTTTTCCTGAATATATTCAGGAAAAAACGCATACGCCCTTTTTGGCCAAGGGCATCATTGTCAACGTTTTGCCGCTTTTCATGTGCTTTAAAGGCGATTCGAATCTACCTCCTGAAATCTGTTTCCTGCAATTCTGCCTTGATTTCAAATCCTCTTCTTTGCCTTCCCTCAATATATTTGTGGACGAGAGTTATCATTTATAACTCTGCAGGTTTGTGAATTGCAGTGCCCTGAAGCTCCATTTTACAAGTCGCTTTTTTGGGAACTGGCCGCAAAAGCACAGGATGGCTTCAGGCCCTGTTCTGGTTCCGGGGGGCAGGCTGAGCCTGTGGTTAATTCTTCTTCCTGATGGGAAAATAGAGTGACCTGTGCCTGTCCCAACACCAAGAGCTAGTCTCTCATTGGTTCCCCGTCTTCCCGTTCATCCTCAGGACAAATTGCAACCTGTACGGAACAGGAGGTTAAAGGTGCTGATGCTCCAAGTAGGGAGATTGCTAGTAAAGTGGCTGGAATGGCGAACCCGAGCACAAGGAGATGAGAAATGAGGTGCGTTTTAGAAACCTTTCCCCATCACACGGTGTACCATCTTCTGGGTTTCTCATGCATGTTTTCGATGTAGGAAGATGCCCTTGAATCTGGAGATTTGGGACCCATGCGCTGGGTAGCACGCAGTATTACTTTAAAGGGTCTGCGTTTGCTCACCCAACCTCACCAAACCTCTCAGCCCCAAGAGTGTCCACCCCTATGTCTCATCCTGCTGTGGGTCTAGATATGGTCAATCCAGGTTGCATCACAGCCCCTGAACGAATTGTGTAAGAATTTCTCTCTCTTTCCCTGTCTTTGTTTCATGGGTTTTTAAAAGTAATTTATTTTTATAATGGGGTTTAGCTGCTTTTCACGGCTGTGTTTATGCCGCTTTACACCCACTTGACACACTAACAGAGAGATATCAATACATAGGTTTTAAGATTATTACTAGTCAGATATATTCTTGTGCGGTGAATCGGGCGTGTTGAGTCCAGTTCTCTGAGCAAGGAGTAGGTCTTGTCTATTACATATTGGGATTATGGAACGGTATCTGAGCTAATTTGAAACTCTCGTTTTATGTATCACCCCACCTCACCTTTCCCGTTAAGCAGCCATAGTGTGTTTTCTGCATGTGTGACTCTGTTCTGTTTTGTAATTCAGTTCAAGTGTAACGGTTTTTACATTCCCTCTATAAGTGACACCTTATGAGAAGTGTCCTTTTCTGTGTGACTTATTTCACTTAGAATCGTCTTACCTAAATCCACTCATCATGCTGCTACTAGCCTTATGACATTGATTTCATGGCTGAGTGATATTCCATTGTACATAAGGACCACAACTTTTTGATCCATTTTTCGCTTTCCTGGGATATTTAAGGTGGAATGAAGTGGAGGTCCTTGTCAACAGAGCAGCCCTAAACTTTGGGGTGCTTGTGTCTTGCTGATTTTCAATTTTCCCACTTTATCCCCCCATGCGTGGAAGTGCCCTATGCTCTCTAAGCTGTGTTTTTTAGATGTTTCAGGACACACCATACACTTCTCCAGAGTGGCTGTTGGCGATTTACATCCCGCCCATCAGTGTAGCAAGGCTCCCATTTCTCCATGGCCTGTCCTGCATTTCTGGTTTTGACACTTTTTTCAGCATGGCCCTTTTGACCGATGGGAAGCGAGACTTCTTTGTAGCGCTGATTTGCCTTTCCAGGTTGCTTGGTTGGCCAAAAAGGGCGTATGCGTTTTTTCCTGAATATATTCAGGAAAAAACGCATACGCCCTTTTTGGCCAAGGGCATCATTGTCAACGTTTTGCCGCTTTTCATGTGCTTTAAAGGCGATTCGAATCTACCTCCTGAAATCTGTTTCCTGCAATTCTGCCTTGATTTCAAATCCTCTTCTTTGCCTTCCCTCAATATATTTGTGGACGAGAGTTATCATTTATAACTCTGCAGGTTTGTGAATTGCAGTGCCCTGAAGCTCCATTTTACAAGTCGCTTTTTTGGGAACTGGCCGCAAAAGCACAGGATGGCTTCAGGCCCTGTTCTGGTTCCGGGGGGCAGGCTGAGCCTGTGGTTAATTCTTCTTCCTGATGGGAAAATAGAGTGACCTGTGCCTGTCCCAACACCAAGAGCTAGTCTCTCATTGGTTCCCCGTCTTCCCGTTCATCCTCAGGACAAATTGCAACCTGTACGGAACAGGAGGTTAAAGGTGCTGATGCTCCAAGTAGGGAGATTGCTAGTAAAGTGGCTGGAATGGCGAACCCGAGCACAAGGAGATGAGAAATGAGGTGCGTTTTAGAAACCTTTCCCCATCACACGGTGTACCATCTTCTGGGTTTCTCATGCATGTTTTCGATGTAGGAAGATGCCCTTGAATCTGGAGATTTGGGACCCATGCGCTGGGTAGCACGCAGTATTACTTTAAAGGGTCTGCGTTTGCTCACCCAACCTCACCAAACCTCTCAGCCCCAAGAGTGTCCACCCCTATGTCTCATCCAGCTGTGGGTCTAGATATGGTCAATCCAGGTTGCATCACAGCCCCTGAACGAATTGTGTAAGAATTTCTCTCTCTTTCCCTGTCTTTGTTTCATGGGTTTTTAAAAGTAATTTATTTTTATAATGGGGTTTAGCTGCTTTTCACGGCTGTGTTTATGCCGCTTTACACCCACTTGACACACTAACAGAGAGATATCAATACATAGGTTTTAAGATTATTACTAGTCAGATATATTCTTGTGCGGTGAATCGGGCGTGTTGAGTCCAGTTCTCTGAGCAAGGAGTAGGTCTTGTCTATTACATATTGGGATTATGGAACGGTATCTGAGCTAATTTGAAACTCTCGTTTTATGTATCACCCCACCTCACCTTTCCCGTTAAGCAGCCATAGTGTGTTTTCTGCATGTGTGACTCTGTTCTGTTTTGTAATTCAGTTCAAGTGTAACGGTTTTTACATTCCCTCTATAAGTGACACCTTATGAGAAGTGTCCTTTTCTGTGTGACTTATTTCACTTAGAATCGTCTTACCTAAATCCACTCATCATGCTGCTACTAGCCTTATGACATTGATTTCATGGCTGAGTGATATTCCATTGTACATAAGGACCACAACTTTTTGATCCATTTTTCGCTTTCCTGGGATATTTAAGGTGGAATGAAGTGGAGGTCCTTGTCAACAGAGCAGCCCTAAACTTTGGGGTGCTTGTGTCTTGCTGATTTTCAATTTTCCCACTTTATCCCCCCATGCGTGGAAGTGCCCTATGCTCTCTAAGCTGTGTTTTTTAGATGTTTCAGGACACACCGTACACTTCTCCAGAGTGGCTGTTGGCGATTTACATCCCGCCCATCAGTGTAGCAAGGCTCCCATTTCTCCATGGCCTGTCCTGCATTTCTGGTTTTGACACTTTTTTCAGCATGGCCCTTTTGACCGATGGGAAGCGAGACTTCTTTGTAGCGCTGATTTGCCTTTCCAGGTTGCTTGGTTGGCCAAAAAGGGCGTATGCGTTTTTTCCTGAATATATTCAGGAAAAAACGCATACGCCCTTTTTGGCCAAGGGCATCATTGTCAACGTTTTGCCGCTTTTCATGTGCTTTAAAGGCGATTCGAATCTACCTCCTGAAATCTGTTTCCTGCAATTCTGCCTTGATTTCAAATCCTCTTCTTTGCCTTCCCTCAATATATTTGTGGACGAGAGTTATCATTTATAACTCTGCAGGTTTGTGAATTGCAGTGCCCTGAAGCTCCATTTTACAAGTCGCTTTTTTGGGAACTGGCCGCAAAAGCACAGGATGGCTTCAGGCCCTGTTCTGGTTCCGGGGGGCAGGCTGAGCCTGTGGTTAATTCTTCTTCCTGATGGGAAAATAGAGTGACCTGTGCCTGTCCCAACACCAAGAGCTAGTCTCTCATTGGTTCCCCGTCTTCCCGTTCATCCTCAGGACAAATTGCAACCTGTACGGAAGAGGAGGTTAAAGGTGCTGATGCTCCAAGTAGGGAGATTGCTAGTAAAGTGGCTGGAATGGCGAACCCGAGCACAAGGAGATGAGAAATGAGGTGCGTTTTAGAAACCTTTCCCCATCACACGGTGTACCATCTTCTGGGTTTCTCATGCATGTTTTCGATGTAGGAAGATGCCCTTGAATCTGGAGATTTGGGACCCATGCGCTGGGTAGCACGCAGTATTACTTTAAAGGGTCTGCGTTTGCTCACCCAACCTCACCAAACCTCTCAGCCCCAAGAGTGTCCACCCCTATGTCTCATCCAGCTGTGGGTCTAGATATGGTCAATCCAGGTTGCATCACAGCCCCTGAACGAATTGTGTAAGAATTTCTCTCTCTTTCCCTGTCTTTGTTTCATGGGTTTTTAAAAGTAATTTATTTTTATAATGGGGTTTAGCTGCTTTTCACGGCTGTGTTTATGCCGCTTTACACCCACTTGACACACTAACAGAGAGATATCAATACATAGGTTTTAAGATTATTACTAGTCAGATATATTCTTGTGCGGTGAATCGGGCGTGTTGAGTCCAGTTCTCTGAGCAAGGAGTAGGTCTTGTCTATTACATATTGGGATTATGGAACGGTATCTGAGCTAATTTGAAACTCTCGTTTTATGTATCACCCCACCTCACCTTTCCCGTTAAGCAGCCATAGTGTGTTTTCTGCATGTGTGACTCTGTTCTGTTTTGTAATTCAGTTCAAGTGTAACGGTTTTTACATTCCCTCTATAAGTGACACCTTATGAGAAGTGTCCTTTTCTGTGTGACTTATTTCACTTAGAATCGTCTTACCTAAATCCACTCATCATGCTGCTACTAGCCTTATGACATTGATTTCATGGCTGAGTGATATTCCATTGTACATAAGGACCACAACTTTTTTATCCATTTTTCGCCTTCCTGGGATATTTAAGGTGGAATGAAGTGGAGGTCCTTGTCAACAGAGCAGCCCTAAACTTTGGGGTGCTTGTGTCTTGCTGATTTTCAATTTTCCCACTTTATCCCCCCATGCGTGGAAGTGCCCTATGCTCTCTAAGCTGTGTTTTTTAGATGTTTCAGGACACACCGTACACTTCTCCAGAGTGGCTGTTGGCGATTTACATCCCGCCCATCAGTGTAGCAAGGCTCCCATTTCTCCATGGCCTGTCCTGCATTTCTGGTTTTGACACTTTTTTCAGCATGGCCCTTTTGACCGATGGGAAGCGAGACTTCTTTGTAGCGCTGATTTGCCTTTCCAGGTTGCTTGGTTGGCCAAAAAGGGCGTATGCGTTTTTTCCTGAATATATTCAGGAAAAAACGCATACGCCCTTTTTGGCCAAGGGCATCATTGTCAACGTTTTGCCGCTTTTCATGTGCTTTAAAGGCGATTCGAATCTACCTCCTGAAATCTGTTTCCTGCAATTCTGCCTTGATTTCAAATCCTCTTCTTTGCCTTCCCTCAATATATTTGTGGACGAGAGTTATCATTTATAACTCTGCAGGTTTGTGAATTGCAGTGCCCTGAAGCTCCATTTTACAAGTCGCTTTTTTGGGAACTGGCCGCAAAAGCACAGGATGGCTTCAGGCCCTGTTCTGGTTCCGGGGGGCAGGCTGAGCCTGTGGTTAATTCTTCTTCCTGATGTGAAAATAGAGTGACCTGTGCCTGTCCCAACACCAAGAGCTAGTCTCTCATTGGTTCCCCGTCTTCCCGTTCATCCTCAGGACAAATTGCAACCTGTACGGAACAGGAGGTTAAAGGTGCTGATGCTCCAAGTAGGGAGATTGCTAGTAAAGTGGCTGGAATGGCGAACCCGAGCACAAGGAGATGAGAAATGAGGTGCGTTTTAGAAACCTTTCCCCATCACACGGTGTACCATCTTCTGGGTTTCTCATGCATGTTTTCGATGTAGGAAGATGCCCTTGAATCTGGAGATTTGGGACCCATGCGCTGGGTAGCACGCAGTATTACTTTAAAGGGTCTGCGTTTGCTCACCCAACCTCACCAAACCTCTCAGCCCCAAGAGTGTCCACCCCTATGTCTCATCCTGCTGTGGGTCTAGATATGGTCAATCCAGGTTGCATCACAGCCCCTGAACGAATTGTGTAAGAATTTCTCTCTCTTTCCCTGTCTTTGTTTCATGGGTTTTTAAAAGTAATTTATTTTTATAATGGGGTTTAGCTGCTTTTCACGGCTGTGTTTATGCCGCTTTACACCCACTTGACACACTAACAGAGAGATATCAATACATAGGTTTTAAGATTATTACTAGTCAGATATATTCTTGTGCGGTGAATCGGGCGTGTTGAGTCCAGTTCTCTGAGCAAGGAGTAGGTCTTGTCTATTACATATTGGGATTATGGAACGGTATCTGAGCTAATTTGAAACTCTCGTTTTATGTATCACCCCACCTCACCTTTCCCGTTAAGCAGCCATAGTGTGTTTTCTGCATGTGTGACTCTGTTCTGTTTTGTAATTCAGTTCAAGTGTAACGGTTTTTACATTCCCTCTATAAGTGACACCTTATGAGAAGTGTCCTTTTCTGTGTGACTTATTTCACTTAGAATCGTCTTACCTAAATCCACTCATCATGCTGCTACTAGCCTTATGACATTGATTTCATGGCTGAGTGATATTCCATTGTACATAAGGACCACAACTTTTTGATCCATTTTTCGCTTTCCTGGGATATTTAAGGTGGAATGAAGTGGAGGTCCTTGTCAACAGAGCAGCCCTAAACTTTGGGGTGCTTGTGTCTTGCTGATTTTCAATTTTCCCACTTTATCCCCCCATGCGTGGAAGTGCCCTATGCTCTCTAAGCTGTGTTTTTTAGATGTTTCAGGACACACCATACACTTCTCCAGAGTGGCTGTTGGCGATTTACATCCCGCCCATCAGTGTAGCAAGGCTCCCATTTCTCCATGGCCTGTCCTGCATTTCTGGTTTTGACACTTTTTTCAGCATGGCCCTTTTGACCGATGGGAAGCGAGACTTCTTTGTAGCGCTGATTTGCCTTTCCAGGTTGCTTGGTTGGCCAAAAAGGGCGTATGCGTTTTTTCCTGAATATATTCAGGAAAAAACGCATACGCCCTTTTTGGCCAAGGGCATCATTGTCAACGTTTTGCCGCTTTTCATGTGCTTTAAAGGCGATTCGAATCTACCTCCTGAAATCTGTTTCCTGCAATTCTGCCTTGATTTCAAATCCTCTTCTTTGCCTTCCCTCAATATATTTGTGGACGAGAGTTATCATTTATAACTCTGCAGGTTTGTGAATTGCAGTGCCCTGAAGCTCCATTTTACAAGTCGCTTTTTTGGGAACTGGCCGCAAAAGCACAGGATGGCTTCAGGCCCTGTTCTGGTTCCGGGGGGCAGGCTGAGCCTGTGGTTAATTCTTCTTCCTGATGGGAAAATAGAGTGACCTGTGCCTGTCCCAACACCAAGAGCTAGTCTCTCATTGGTTCCCCGTCTTCCCGTTCATCCTCAGGACAAATTGCAACCTGTACGGAACAGGAGGTTAAAGGTGCTGATGCTCCAAGTAGGGAGATTGCTAGTAAAGTGGCTGGAATGGCGAACCCGAGCACAAGGAGATGAGAAATGAGGTGCGTTTTAGAAACCTTTCCCCATCACACGGTGTACCATCTTCTGGGTTTCTCATGCATGTTTTCGATGTAGGAAGATGCCCTTGAATCTGGAGATTTGGGACCCATGCGCTGGGTAGCACGCAGTATTACTTTAAAGGGTCTGCGTTTGCTCACCCAACCTCACCAAACCTCTCAGCCCCAAGAGTGTCCACCCCTATGTCTCATCCAGCTGTGGGTCTAGATATGGTCAATCCAGGTTGCATCACAGCCCCTGAACGAATTGTGTAAGAATTTCTCTCTCTTTCCCTGTCTTTGTTTCATGGGTTTTTAAAAGTAATTTATTTTTATAATGGGGTTTAGCTGCTTTTCACGGCTGTGTTTATGCCGCTTTACACCCACTTGACACACTAACAGAGAGATATCAATACATAGGTTTTAAGATTATTACTAGTCAGATATATTCTTGTGCGGTGAATCGGGCGTGTTGAGTCCAGTTCTCTGAGCAAGGAGTAGGTCTTGTCTATTACATATTGGGATTATGGAACGGTATCTGAGCTAATTTGAAACTCTCGTTTTATGTATCACCCCACCTCACCTTTCCCGTTAAGCAGCCATAGTGTGTTTTCTGCATGTGTGACTCTGTTCTGTTTTGTAATTCAGTTCAAGTGTAACGGTTTTTACATTCCCTCTATAAGTGACACCTTATGAGAAGTGTCCTTTTCTGTGTGACTTATTTCACTTAGAATCGTCTTACCTAAATCCACTCATCATGCTGCTACTAGCCTTATGACATTGATTTCATGGCTGAGTGATATTCCATTGTACATAAGGACCACAACTTTTTGATCCATTTTTCGCTTTCCTGGGATATTTAAGGTGGAATGAAGTGGAGGTCCTTGTCAACAGAGCAGCCCTAAACTTTGGGGTGCTTGTGTCTTGCTGATTTTCAATTTTCCCACTTTATCCCCCCATGCGTGGAAGTGCCCTATGCTCTCTAAGCTGTGTTTTTTAGATGTTTCAGGACACACCGTACACTTCTCCAGAGTGGCTGTTGGCGATTTACATCCCGCCCATCAGTGTAGCAAGGCTCCCATTTCTCCATGGCCTGTCCTGCATTTCTGGTTTTGACACTTTTTTCAGCATGGCCCTTTTGACCGATGGGAAGCGAGACTTCTTTGTAGCGCTGATTTGCCTTTCCAGGTTGCTTGGTTGGCCAAAAAGGGCGTATGCGTTTTTTCCTGAATATATTCAGGAAAAAACGCATACGCCCTTTTTGGCCAAGGGCATCATTGTCAACGTTTTGCCGCTTTTCATGTGCTTTAAAGGCGATTCGAATCTACCTCCTGAAATCTGTTTCCTGCAATTCTGCCTTGATTTCAAATCCTCTTCTTTGCCTTCCCTCAATATATTTGTGGACGAGAGTTATCATTTATAACTCTGCAGGTTTGTGAATTGCAGTGCCCTGAAGCTCCATTTTACAAGTCGCTTTTTTGGGAACTGGCCGCAAAAGCACAGGATGGCTTCAGGCCCTGTTCTGGTTCCGGGGGGCAGGCTGAGCCTGTGGTTAATTCTTCTTCCTGATGGGAAAATAGAGTGACCTGTGCCTGTCCCAACACCAAGAGCTAGTCTCTCATTGGTTCCCCGTCTTCCCGTTCATCCTCAGGACAAATTGCAACCTGTACGGAACAGGAGGTTAAAGGTGCTGATGCTCCAAGTAGGGAGATTGCTAGTAAAGTGGCTGGAATGGCGAACCCGAGCACAAGGAGATGAGAAATGAGGTGCGTTTTAGAAACCTTTCCCCATCACACGGTGTACCATCTTCTGGGTTTCTCATGCATGTTTTCGATGTAGGAAGATGCCCTTGAATCTGGAGATTTGGGACCCATGCGCTGGGTAGCACGCAGTATTACTTTAAAGGGTCTGCGTTTGCTCACCCAACCTCACCAAACCTCTCAGCCCCAAGAGTGTCCACCCCTATGTCTCATCCAGCTGTGGGTCTAGATATGGTCAATCCAGGTTGCATCACAGCCCCTGAACGAATTGTGTAAGAATTTCTCTCTCTTTCCCTGTCTTTGTTTCATGGGTTTTTAAAAGTAATTTATTTTTATAATGGGGTTTAGCTGCTTTTCACGGCTGTGTTTATGCCGCTTTACACCCACTTGACACACTAACAGAGAGATATCAATACATAGGTTTTAAGATTATTACTAGTCAGATATATTCTTGTGCGGTGAATCGGGCGTGTTGAGTCCAGTTCTCTGAGCAAGGAGTAGGTCTTGTCTATTACATATTGGGATTATGGAACGGTATCTGAGCTAATTTGAAACTCTCGTTTTATGTATCACCCCACCTCACCTTTCCCGTTAAGCAGCCATAGTGTGTTTTCTGCATGTGTGACTCTGTTCTGTTTTGTAATTCAGTTCAAGTGTAACGGTTTTTACATTCCCTCTATAAGTGACACCTTATGAGAAGTGTCCTTTTCTGTGTGACTTATTTCACTTAGAATCGTCTTACCTAAATCCACTCATCATGCTGCTACTAGCCTTATGACATTGATTTCATGGCTGAGTGATATTCCATTGTACATAAGGACCACAACTTTTTTATCCATTTTTCGCTTTCCTGGGATATTTAAGGTGGAATGAAGTGGAGGTCCTTGTCAACAGAGCAGCCCTAAACTTTGGGGTGCTTGTGTCTTGCTGATTTTCAATTTTCCCACTTTATCCCCCCATGCGTGGAAGTGCCCTATGCTCTCTAAGCTGTGTTTTTTAGATGTTTCAGGACACACCGTACACTTCTCCAGAGTGGCTGTTGGCGATTTACATCCCGCCCATCAGTGTAGCAAGGCTCCCATTTCTCCATGGCCTGTCCTGCATTTCTGGTTTTGACACTTTTTTCAGCATGGCCCTTTTGACCGATGGGAAGCGAGACTTCTTTGTAGCGCTGATTTGCCTTTCCAGGTTGCTTGGTTGGCCAAAAAGGGCGTATGCGTTTTTTCCTGAATATATTCAGGAAAAAACGCATACGCCCTTTTTGGCCAAGGGCATCATTGTCAACGTTTTGCCGCTTTTCATGTGCTTTAAAGGCGATTCGAATCTACCTCCTGAAATCTGTTTCCTGCAATTCTGCCTTGATTTCAAATCCTCTTCTTTGCCTTCCCTCAATATATTTGTGGACGAGAGTTATCATTTATAACTCTGCAGGTTTGTGAATTGCAGTGCCCTGAAGCTCCATTTTACAAGTCGCTTTTTTGGGAACTGGCCGCAAAAGCACAGGATGGCTTCAGGCCCTGTTCTGGTTCCGGGGGGCAGGCTGAGCCTGTGGTTAATTCTTCTTCCTGATGGGAAAATAGAGTGACCTGTGCCTGTCCCAACACCAAGAGCTAGTCTCTCATTGGTTCCCCGTCTTCCCGTTCATCCTCAGGACAAATTGCAACCTGTACGGAACAGGAGGTTAAAGGTGCTGATGCTCCAAGTAGGGAGATTGCTAGTAAAGTGGCTGGAATGGCGAACCCGAGCACAAGGAGATGAGAAATGAGGTGCGTTTTAGAAACCTTTCCCCATCACACGGTGTACCATCTTCTGGGTTTCTCATGCATGTTTTCGATGTAGGAAGATGCCCTTGAATCTGGAGATTTGGGACCCATGCGCTGGGTAGCACGCAGTATTACTTTAAAGGGTCTGCGTTTGCTCACCCAACCTCACCAAACCTCTCAGCCCCAAGAGTGTCCACCCCTATGTCTCATCCAGCTGTGGGTCTAGATATGGTCAATCCAGGTTGCATCACAGCCCCTGAACGAATTGTGTAAGAATTTCTCTCTCTTTCCCTGTCTTTGTTTCATGGGTTTTTAAAAGTAATTTATTTTTATAATGGGGTTTAGCTGCTTTTCACGGCTGTGTTTATGCCGCTTTACACCCACTTGACACACTAACAGAGAGATATCAATACATAGGTTTTAAGATTATTACTAGTCAGATATATTCTTGTGCGGTGAATCGGGCGTGTTGAGTCCAGTTCTCTGAGCAAGGAGTAGGTCTTGTCTATTACATATTGGGATTATGGAACGGTATCTGAGCTAATTTGAAACTCTCGTTTTATGTATCACCCCACCTCACCTTTCCCGTTAAGCAGCCATAGTGTGTTTTCTGCATGTGTGACTCTGTTCTGTTTTGTAATTCAGTTCAAGTGTAACGGTTTTTACATTCCCTCTATAAGTGACACCTTATGAGAAGTGTCCTTTTCTGTGTGACTTATTTCACTTAGAATCGTCTTACCTAAATCCACTCATCATGCTGCTACTAGCCTTATGACATTGATTTCATGGCTGAGTGATATTCCATTGTACATAAGGACCACAACTTTTTGATCCATTTTTCGCTTTCCTGGGATATTTAAGGTGGAATGAAGTGGAGGTCCTTGTCAACAGAGCAGCCCTAAACTTTGGGGTGCTTGTGTCTTGCTGATTTTCAATTTTCCCACTTTATCCCCCCATGCGTGGAAGTGCCCTATGCTCTCTAAGCTGTGTTTTTTAGATGTTTCAGGACACACCGTACACTTCTCCAGAGTGGCTGTTGGCGATTTACATCCCGCCCATCAGTGTAGCAAGGCTCCCATTTCTCCATGGCCTGTCCTGCATTTCTGGTTTTGACACTTTTTTCAGCATGGCCCTTTTGACCGATGGGAAGCGAGACTTCTTTGTAGCGCTGATTTGCCTTTCCAGGTTGCTTGGTTGGCCAAAAAGGGCGTATGCGTTTTTTCCTGAATATATTCAGGAAAAAACGCATACGCCCTTTTTGGCCAAGGGCATCATTGTCAACGTTTTGCCGCTTTTCATGTGCTTTAAAGGCGATTCGAATCTACCTCCTGAAATCTGTTTCCTGCAATTCTGCCTTGATTTCAAATCCTCTTCTTTGCCTTCCCTCAATATATTTGTGGACGAGAGTTATCATTTATAACTCTGCAGGTTTGTGAATTGCAGTGCCCTGAAGCTCCATTTTACAAGTCGCTTTTTTGGGAACTGGCCGCAAAAGCACAGGATGGCTTCAGGCCCTGTTCTGGTTCCGGGGGGCAGGCTGAGCCTGTGGTTAATTCTTCTTCCTGATGGGAAAATAGAGTGACCTGTGCCTGTCCCAACACCAAGAGCTAGTCTCTCATTGGTTCCCCGTCTTCCCGTTCATCCTCAGGACAAATTGCAACCTGTACGGAACAGGAGGTTAAAGGTGCTGATGCTCCAAGTAGGGAGATTGCTAGTAAAGTGGCTGGAATGGCGAACCCGAGCACAAGGAGATGAGAAATGAGGTGCGTTTTAGAAACCTTTCCCCATCACACGGTGTACCATCTTCTGGGTTTCTCATGCATGTTTTCGATGTAGGAAGATGCCCTTGAATCTGGAGATTTGGGACCCATGCGCTGGGTAGCACGCAGTATTACTTTAAAGGGTCTGCGTTTGCTCACCCAACCTCACCAAACCTCTCAGCCCCAAGAGTGTCCACCCCTATGTCTCATCCAGCTGTGGGTCTAGATATGGTCAATCCAGGTTGCATCACAGCCCCTGAACGAATTGTGTAAGAATTTCTCTCTCTTTCCCTGTCTTTGTTTCATGGGTTTTTAAAAGTAATTTATTTTTATAATGGGGTTTAGCTGCTTTTCACGGCTGTGTTTATGCCGCTTTACACCCACTTGACACACTAACAGAGAGATATCAATACATAGGTTTTAAGATTATTACTAGTCAGATATATTCTTGTGCGGTGAATCGGGCGTGTTGAGTCCAGTTCTCTGAGCAAGGAGTAGGTCTTGTCTATTACATATTGGGATTATGGAACGGTATCTGAGCTAATTTGAAACTCTCGTTTTATGTATCACCCCACCTCACCTTTCCCGTTAAGCAGCCATAGTGTGTTTTCTGCATGTGTGACTCTGTTCTGTTTTGTAATTCAGTTCAAGTGTAACGGTTTTTACATTCCCTCTATAAGTGACACCTTATGAGAAGTGTCCTTTTCTGTGTGACTTATTTCACTTAGAATCGTCTTACCTAAATCCACTCATCATGCTGCTACTAGCCTTATGACATTGATTTCATGGCTGAGTGATATTCCATTGTACATAAGGACCACAACTTTTTGATCCATTTTTCGCTTTCCTGGGATATTTAAGGTGGAATGAAGTGGAGGTCCTTGTCAACAGAGCAGCCCTAAACTTTGGGGTGCTTGTGTCTTGCTGATTTTCAATTTTCCCACTTTATCCCCCCATGCGTGGAAGTGCCCTATGCTCTCTAAGCTGTGTTTTTTAGATGTTTCAGGACACACCGTACACTTCTCCAGAGTGGCTGTTGGCGATTTACATCCCGCCCATCAGTGTAGCAAGGCTCCCATTTCTCCATGGCCTGTCCTGCATTTCTGGTTTTGACACTTTTTTCAGCATGGCCCTTTTGACCGATGGGAAGCGAGACTTCTTTGTAGCGCTGATTTGCCTTTCCAGGTTGCTTGGTTGGCCAAAAAGGGCGTATGCGTTTTTTCCTGAATATATTCAGGAAAAAACGCATACGCCCTTTTTGGCCAAGGGCATCATTGTCAACGTTTTGCCGCTTTTCATGTGCTTTAAAGGCGATTCGAATCTACCTCCTGAAATCTGTTTCCTGCAATTCTGCCTTGATTTCAAATCCTCTTCTTTGCCTTCCCTCAATATATTTGTGGACGAGAGTTATCATTTATAACTCTGCAGGTTTGTGAATTGCAGTGCCCTGAAGCTCCATTTTACAAGTCGCTTTTTTGGGAACTGGCCGCAAAAGCACAGGATGGCTTCAGGCCCTGTTCTGGTTCCGGGGGGCAGGCTGAGCCTGTGGTTAATTCTTCTTCCTGATGGGAAAATAGAGTGACCTGTGCCTGTCCCAACACCAAGAGCTAGTCTCTCATTGGTTCCCCGTCTTCCCGTTCATCCTCAGGACAAATTGCAACCTGTACGGAACAGGAGGTTAAAGGTGCTGATGCTCCAAGTAGGGAGATTGCTAGTAAAGTGGCTGGAATGGCGAACCCGAGCACAAGGAGATGAGAAATGAGGTGCGTTTTAGAAACCTTTCCCCATCACACGGTGTACCATCTTCTGGGTTTCTCATGCATGTTTTCGATGTAGGAAGATGCCCTTGAATCTGGAGATTTGGGACCCATGCGCTGGGTAGCACGCAGTATTACTTTAAAGGGTCTGCGTTTGCTCACCCAACCTCACCAAACCTCTCAGCCCCAAGAGTGTCCACCCCTATGTCTCATCCAGCTGTGGGTCTAGATATGGTCAATCCAGGTTGCATCACAGCCCCTGAACGAATTGTGTAAGAATTTCTCTCTCTTTCCCTGTCTTTGTTTCATGGGTTTTTAAAAGTAATTTATTTTTATAATGGGGTTTAGCTGCTTTTCACGGCTGTGTTTATGCCGCTTTACACCCACTTGACACACTAACAGAGAGATATCAATACATAGGTTTTAAGATTATTACTAGTCAGATATATTCTTGTGCGGTGAATCGGGCGTGTTGAGTCCAGTTCTCTGAGCAAGGAGTAGGTCTTGTCTATTACATATTGGGATTATGGAACGGTATCTGAGCTAATTTGAAACTCTCGTTTTATGTATCACCCCACCTCACCTTTCCCGTTAAGCAGCCATAGTGTGTTTTCTGCATGTGTGACTCTGTTCTGTTTTGTAATTCAGTTCAAGTGTAACGGTTTTTACATTCCCTCTATAAGTGACACCTTATGAGAAGTGTCCTTTTCTGTGTGACTTATTTCACTTAGAATCGTCTTACCTAAATCCACTCATCATGCTGCTACTAGCCTTATGACATTGATTTCATGGCTGAGTGATATTCCATTGTACATAAGGACCACAACTTTTTTATCCATTTTTCGCTTTCCTGGGATATTTAAGGTGGAATGAAGTGGAGGTCCTTGTCAACAGAGCAGCCCTAAACTTTGGGGTGCTTGTGTCTTGCTGATTTTCAATTTTCCCACTTTATCCCCCCATGCGTGGAAGTGCCCTATGCTCTCTAAGCTGTGTTTTTTAGATGTTTCAGGACACACCGTACACTTCTCCAGAGTGGCTGTTGGCGATTTACATCCCGCCCATCAGTGTAGCAAGGCTCCCATTTCTCCATGGCCTGTCCTGCATTTCTGGTTTTGACACTTTTTTCAGCATGGCCCTTTTGACCGATGGGAAGCGAGACTTCTTTGTAGCGCTGATTTGCCTTTCCAGGTTGCTTGGTTGGCCAAAAAGGGCGTATGCGTTTTTTCCTGAATATATTCAGGAAAAAACGCATACGCCCTTTTTGGCCAAGGGCATCATTGTCAACGTTTTGCCGCTTTTCATGTGCTTTAAAGGCGATTCGAATCTACCTCCTGAAATCTGTTTCCTGCAATTCTGCCTTGATTTCAAATCCTCTTCTTTGCCTTCCCTCAATATATTTGTGGACGAGAGTTATCATTTATAACTCTGCAGGTTTGTGAATTGCAGTGCCCTGAAGCTCCATTTTACAAGTCGCTTTTTTGGGGAACTGGCCGCAAAAGCACAGGATGGCTTCAGGCCCCTGTTCTGGTTCCGGGGGGCAGGCTGAGCCTGTGGTTAATTCTTCTTCCTGATGGGAAAATAGAGTGACCTGTGCCTGTCCCAACACCAAGAGCTAGTCTCTCATTGGTTCCCCGTCTTCCCGTTCATCCTCAGGACAAATTGCAACCTGTACGGAACAGGAGGTTAAAGGTGCTGATGCTCCAAGTAGGGAGATTGCTAGTAAAGTGGCTGGAATGGCGAACCCGAGCACAAGGAGATGAGAAATGAGGTGCGTTTTAGAAACCTTTCCCCATCACACGGTGTACCATCTTCTGGGTTTCTCATGCATGTTTTCGATGTAGGAAGATGCCCTTGAATCTGGAGATTTGGGACCCATGCGCTGGGTAGCACGCAGTATTACTTTAAAGGGTCTGCGTTTGCTCACCCAACCTCACCAAACCTCTCAGCCCCAAGAGTGTCCACCCCTATGTCTCATCCAGCTGTGGGTCTAGATATGGTCAATCCAGGTTGCATCACAGCCCCTGAACGAATTGTGTAAGAATTTCTCTCTCTTTCCCTGTCTTTGTTTCATGGGTTTTTAAAAGTAATTTATTTTTATAATGGGGTTTAGCTGCTTTTCACGGCTGTGTTTATGCCGCTTTACACCCACTTGACACACTAACAGAGAGATATCAATACATAGGTTTTAAGATTATTACTAGTCAGATATATTCTTGTGCGGTGAATCGGGCGTGTTGAGTCCAGTTCTCTGAGCAAGGAGTAGGTCTTGTCTATTACATATTGGGATTATGGAACGGTATCTGAGCTAATTTGAAACTCTCGTTTTATGTATCACCCCACCTCACCTTTCCCGTTAAGCAGCCATAGTGTGTTTTCTGCATGTGTGACTCTGTTCTGTTTTGTAATTCAGTTCAAGTGTAAACGGTTTTTACATTCCCTCTATAAGTGACACCTTATGAGAAGTGTCCTTTTCTGTGTGACTTATTTCACTTAGAATCGTCTTACCTAAATCCACTCATCATGCTGCTACTAGCCTTATGACATTGATTTCATGGCTGAGTGATATTCCATTGTACATAAGGACCACAACTTTTTTATCCATTTTTCGCTTTCCTGGGATATTTAAGGTGGAATGAAGTGGAGGTCCTTGTCAACAGAGCAGCCCTAAACTTTGGGGTGCTTGTGTCTTGCTGATTTTTCAATTTTCCCACTTTATCCCCCCATGCGTGGAAGTGCCCTATGCTCTCTAAGCTGTGTTTTTTAGATGTTTCAGGACACACCGTACACTTCTCCAGAGTGGCTGTTGGCGATTTACATCCCGCCCATCAGTGTAGCAAGGCTCCCATTTCTCCATGGCCTGTCCTGCATTTCTGGTTTTGACACTTTTTTCAGCATGGCCCTTTTGACCGATGGGAAGCGAGACTTCTTTGTAGCGCTGATTTGCCTTTCCAGGTTGCTTGGTTGGCCAAAAAGGGCGTATGCGTTTTTTCCTGAATATATTCAGGAAAAAACGCATACGCCCTTTTTGGCCAAGGGCATCATTGTCAACGTTTTGCCGCTTTTCATGTGCTTTAAAGGCGATTCGAATCTACCTCCTGAAATCTGTTTCCTGCAATTCTGCCTTGATTTCAAATCCTCTTCTTTGCCTTCCCTCAATATATTTGTGGACGAGAGTTATCATTTATAACTCTGCAGGTTTGTGAATTGCAGTGCCCTGAAGCTCCATTTTACAAGTCGCTTTTTTGGGAACTGGCCGCAAAAGCACAGGATGGCTTCAGGCCCTGTTCTGGTTCCGGGGGGCAGGCTGAGCCTGTGGTTAATTCTTCTTCCTGATGGGAAAATAGAGTGACCTGTGCCTGTCCCAACACCAAGAGCTAGTCTCTCATTGGTTCCCCCGTCTTCCCGTTCATCCTCAGGACAAATTGCAACCTGTACGGAACAGGAGGTTAAAGGTGCTGATGCTCCAAGTAGGGAGATTGCTAGTAAAGTGGCTGGAATGGCGAACCCGAGCACAAGGAGATGAGAAATGAGGTGCGTTTTAGAAACCTTTCCCCATCACACGGTGTACCATCTTCTGGGTTTCTCATGCATGTTTTCGATGTAGGAAGATGCCCTTGAATCTGGAGATTTGGGACCCATGCGCTGGGTAGCACGCAGTATTACTTTAAAGGGTCTGCGTTTGCTCACCCAACCTCACCAAACCTCTCAGCCCCAAGAGTGTCCACCCCTATGTCTCATCCAGCTGTGGGTCTAGATATGGTCAATCCAGGTTGCATCACAGCCCCTGAACGAATTGTGTAAGAATTTCTCTCTCTTTCCCTGTCTTTGTTTCATGGGTTTTTAAAAGTAATTTATTTTTATAATGGGGTTTTAGCTGCTTTCCACGGCTGTGTTTATGCCGCTTTACACCCACTTGACACACTAACAGAGAGATATCAATACATAGGTTTTAAGATTATTACTAGTCAGATATATTCTTGTGCGGTGAATCGGGCGTGTTGAGTCCAGTTCTCTGAGCAAGGAGTAGGTCTTGTCTATTACATATTGGGATTATGGAACGGTATCTGAGCTAATTTGAAACTCTCGTTTTATGTATCACCCCACCTCACCTTTCCCGTTAAGCAGCCATAGTGTGTTTTCTGCATGTGTGACTCTGTTCTGTTTTGTAATTCAGTTCAAGTGTAACGGTTTTTACATTCCCTCTATAAGTGACACCTTATGAGAAGTGTCCTTTTCTGTGTGACTTATTTCACTTAGAATCGTCTTACCTAAATCCACTCATCATGCTGCTACTAGCCTTATGACATTGATTTCATGGCTGAGTGATATTCCATTGTACATAAGGACCACAACTTTTTGATCCATTTTTCGCTTTCCTGGGATATTTAAGGTGGAATGAAGTGGAGGTCCTTGTCAACAGAGCAGCCCTAAACTTTGGGGTGCTTGTGTCTTGCTGATTTTCAATTTTCCCACTTTATCCCCCCATGCGTGGAAGTGCCTATGCTCTCTAAGCTGTGTTTTTTAGATGTTTCAGGACACACCGTACACTTCTCCAGAGTGGCTGTTGGCGATTTACATCCCGCCCATCAGTGTAGCAAGGCTCCCATTTCTCCATGGCCTGTCCTGCATTTCTGGTTTTGACACTTTTTTCAGCATGGCCCTTTTGACCGATGGGAAGCGAGACTTCTTTGTAGCGCTGATTTGCCTTTCCAGGTTGCTTGGTTGGCCAAAAAGGGCGTATGCGTTTTTTCCTGAATATATTCAGGAAAAAACGCATACGCCCTTTTTGGCCAAGGGCATCATTGTCAACGTTTTGCCGCTTTTCATGTGCTTTAAAGGCGATTCGAATCTACCTCCTGAATCTGTTTCCTGCAATTCTGCCTTGATTTCAAATCCTCTTCTTTGCCTTTCCCTCAATATATTTGTGGACGAGAGTTATCATTTATAACTCTGCAGGTTTGTGAATTGCAGTGCCCTGAAGCTCCATTTTACAAGTCGCTTTTTTGGGAACTGGCCGCAAAAGCACAGGATGGCTTCAGGCCCTGTTCTGGTTCCGGGGGGCAGGCTGAGCCTGTGGTTAATTCTTCTTCCTGATGGGAAAATAGAGTGACCTGTGCCTGTCCCAACACCAAGAGCTAGTCTCTCATTGGTTCCCCGTCTTCCCGTTCATCCTCAGGACAAATTGCAACCTGTACGGAACAGGAGGTTAAAGGTGCTGATGCTCCAAGTAGGGAGATTGCTAGTAAAGTGGCTGGAATGGCGAACCCGAGCACAAGGAGATGAGAAATGAGGTGCGTTTTAGAAACCTTTCCCCATCACACGGTGTACCATCTTCTGGGTTTCTCATGCATGTTTTCGATGTAGGAAGATGCCCTTGAATCTGGAGATTTGGGACCCATGCGCTGGGTAGCACGCAGTATTACTTTAAAGGGTCTGCGTTTGCTCACCCAACCTCACCAAACCTCTCAGCCCCAAGAGTGTCCACCCCTATGTCTCATCCAGCTGTGGGTCTAGATATGGTCAATCCAGGTTGCATCACAGCCCCTGAACGAATTGTGTAAGAATTTCTCTCTCTTTCCCTGTCTTTGTTTCATGGGTTTTTAAAAGTAATTTATTTTATAATGGGGTTTAGCTGCTTTTCACGGCTGTGTTTATGCCGCTTTACACCCACTTGACACACTAACAGAGAGATATCAATACATAGGTTTTAAGATTATTACTAGTCAGATATATTCTTGTGCGGTGAATCGGGCGTGTTGAGTCCAGTTCTCTGAGCAAGGAGTAGGTCTTGTCTATTACATATTGGGATTATGGAACGGTATCTGAGCTAATTTGAAACTCTCGTTTTATGTATCACCCCACCTCACCTTTCCCGTTAAGCAGCCATAGTGTGTTTTCTGCATGTGTGACTCTGTTCTGTTTTGTAATTCAGTTCAAGTGTAACGGTTTTTACATTCCCTCTATAAGTGACACCTTATGAGAAGTGTCCTTTTCTGTGTGACTTATTTCACTTAGAATCGTCTTACCTAAATCCACTCATCATGCTGCTACTAGCCTTATGACATTGATTTCATGGCTGAGTGATATTCCATTGTACATAAGGACCACAACTTTTTGATACTCGTACAGCTG